>NC_068407.1:22321957-22531957 GCF_023724105.1 Carassius gibelio | reverse complement strand
CGAGCAAATTCAAGATGTTGATGGTAAAGCCTATTTTGGTTTATCACGATCGATCTGAAGGATGCATTTTTTCTTCATATTCAGATCATCAAGAGACACAGGAAATTTCTCAGATTCGCTTTAGAGGGCAAAGCGTATCAGTGCTTTCTCAAAGTGCATGGACGCAGCTCTGGCCCCGTTGCGATTGGCTGGTGTTAGCGCACTCACAGACTCAAGCACACTCTCATTGGGATCTTGTGCTGAATCATTTAAACAGCCTGGGCTTACGCATGAATTTACAGAGAAGTGTTTTAATCCCCTCTCAACGGATAACTTTCTGAGAATAGAATTGGACTCTCGCGCGATGACAGCAAGCTTCTCTCCCGCGTGCTCAGTCGATTGCGTCATGCGTGCGGCGCTTCAAAGCAGGTCGCACAGTGACAGCAAGATTGTGCCTCAGACTTTTAGGTCTTATGGCAGCAGCATTCCCTGTAATTCGTCTGGGATTACTTCACATGCACCCTTTCAGTGGTGTACGAAAAGACAAAATATTTCACACCGTTGTCTTCCGCATCAGACGATTCCGGTGACACGGTGATGTCGTTAAAACTATGAATGTCAACTGAATTTCTCCTGACCGGGGTTTGGCTGGGGATTTGTGCTTTCCGAGAGACTGTCACGACGGATGCGTCTTTGACCGGTTGGAGAGCTGTTTGTCAGGGCGCCCAGCCCGCGGAGTGTGGACAGCGGCTCAACACAGTTGGCATAAAAACATGTTGAAATTACTGGCAGTTTTTCTGGCTCTCCAATATTTCTCGAATCTGCCGATCGGCTGTCATGTACTGCTCAGCGAGAGTGGGTTTTATTCGCGTCGAACATGACTACGCATTGCCCGCTATGGTTCTCCCTATGCCCCCCATCGCCCCTGGGCTTGGATGCGTTAGCTCACAGCTGGCCCAGGACCATTTTGTATGTTTTTCTCCGATTTGTTTGATCCCAGCGGTATTATCCAGAATATGGCTGGACAGAGTGGATCAGCTGCTGCTGGTGGCTCCGCGATGGCACACGCAGCCGTGGTTTGCGGACCTGATCAGTCTGTTAGCGGGCTCTCCATGGAGTTTCCCCTCAGACAGGATTTATTATCACAAGCACAGGGACTGATTTGGCACCCTAGGCCAGATATATGGAAACTGTGGGCGTGGCCTCTGAGCGGAGTGAGTTAATATGTCCCGGTCTTTCTGTTGAAACCACTGAGACTATACTGAATTCTAGAGCAGCTTCTACGAGACGCTTATATGCTTTCAAGTGGAGACTGTTTACAGCCTGGTGTGAAAATCGTAATGTGGATCCAGTTTACTGCCCAGTGGCTTCAGTAATGGATTTCCTTCAGGACCGTTTTTCTGATGGAGTGACACCAGCCACTCTAAAGGTTTACATGGCAGCCATTTCAGCTTACCACAAATATATAGACGGTGCCTCAGTGGGCCGTCATCCTCTGGTTTCTTGTTTCATACAGGCAGCGCGACGGCTGAGGCCTTTCCGCCCTGTGCGAGTCCTTCATGGGATTTATCCATTGTGTTGCAGGGTAAATCTTTGTGTTGCAGGTTTTATCTGTACCGGATAAAATCCTGACTCTGAAGACACTTCTTCTTATGGTTTTATCCTCCCTCATGAGAGTTGGGGATTTACACAGCTATCTCTGTCTCACCCTCGTGCATGGGATTTGCACCAAGCTCTGTGAAGGTGCTGTTGCGGCCAAGACGTATGTGGATCGTACAGCCCCATGGCGTGAGTCTGACCAGCTGTCTGTTTTGGACATAAGAATAAGGCCATGCGGTTACAAAACAGCACATGTCCAATTGGCTGGTGGAGGCAATATATTTAGCCTATGAGGCGCGCGGACTCGCTTCGCCTTTAGGAGTTAAAGCTCATTCCACAAGAGCTTTGGCTTCTTCTTGAGCTTTTCTCAGTGGATCTTCTTTGGATGATATCTGTGCTGCGGCAGGTTGGTCCTTACCGAGCACTTTTATCAAGTCTTACAGTCTGAATGTGAGGATGGCTCCTAGCTCCCGGGTTCTCTCCGCTTGAGCAGATGCTTCCTTGGATCCCAGCTATCAGGTACGTCAGGTATTATGGTATAGCGTTCCCATACGTGGTGACGTCACCGCAGCATCGAAGTGACCTATGAAAGGGAACATCTCGGTTACGTATGTAACCATGGTTCCCTGAATAGGGAACGAGATGCTGCGGTCCTGGCCGTGCCATACCTTGATAGCATTCTTCTTCTTCAGTCATGAAATCTGAGTGAAATGGCGCGCGGCACCAGGTATATATGCGTACGCATGCGTGGGTGGTGCCAAGCACTATTTGGCCAATAGGATTGGCGGGATGGTATAGGGCTTCAGACATTCGTCACACCGAAGGTGTTCACATACGTGGTGACGTCACCGCAGCATCTCGTTCCCTATTCAGGGAACCATGGTTACATACCTAACCGAGATGTTTTTGTTATTTTCTAAAAACTAAATAATTCCAAACACAGCCACTGTTTTTCGTCTCTGAGCAACATGAAAGTGTTTCCTTCCTGAATGAATCAACGTTTAAATGAATCGGTTCAATCGCAATGACTCTTATTAACAGTGACTCGCTGCCACCTATTGGCTGTTTTAATTTCACATTTAAGGTACCTTTTAATTTTTTTAATAATTTCAAACATCAGTTCTCAATGTTTTATCTGTAAAATATCAAAACATTTTTTATTAATTTGTAACTGCAGGTTAAAGTATTACATGTCCCACAGAGCTGCATTATAATGCAGATGTTTTTATACACTGTTTATGTGTATGTGTAAAAACACTTCATATACAGCTTCTGTTTTCTCTGCATTGCAAAGATCAGTTTTGTTGATACTGATTGCATTTGCTTGGTAACAGCCCAAATGCAAGTATTTGACCTAAGAGATGGTTCACACTTTTAGAAAAAAATTGTGTAAAGGTAAAAATAAGAGTCAGCTGTCAGCACAATTAGAAATAAGACATCAGCACAATAACACTCAGCAAAATAGTCTAATTATCATTATCAATAAAATCCCAGAAATCCCAGAGATATAACTTTTTGTCAATATTGCAAACCCTTATTTTTTATTTGTATTTTTATTTTGATGTGCCACCCCAGGATTTACAATGGCATCAACTGGCCACCCCTGTAAAAAAAGATTCTGAGGGTGCCACTGATTTGAACCCTTTGTAGCCTTAACGAGTTAATCAGTGTCACATGAGCAAAAGTACACTGTTAAATTTGTTAAAGTGTGAAATTACTGTATATTCCAGGTTAAATTACTTTCAAAATAATTTCACAATGTGACTTTTCTTGTATCTAATTGTACTCTCAGATATTTATTGTAAAGAAACAGCATCATACTGTTTCTACAGGGTAATGTTATATGAAGGCACCCAGCATACAATGCAGCATGAATAGATCATGCTGTAGAGTTTTTGTTTATAGAATTCTTGTTGTTTTTAACCATTGTTGTGTTTTGTATGTCTCGTATTTGATGTTGCATCTTTCAAAGATGTGTCTCGGCACTACTGTGACATCAATACTGTCTGCAGTTGTTTCATAAAATATAAATATCTATATCCATAAAATATCCATCCACAAACAGTTATAAATACGAAAATAAGTTACTGACTAATCTTCATGCTTAATGCTAATCTTCATGTTCATGCTATTAATAGTTATACTAACATAAAGTCAAAGTCATTCAATTTATTACTCGTATAAAATAATCCAGAACCATTTGTCCCGAAAACGGAAAAAGCTCCCGAAGCAACATCCCAGCAGATCTTCCACGTTTACACATCCGAACTCCTCCTACAGTACAGGAGCCCGCCCCACAATTGCTGGCGACGTGGTTATCCGTGGAATGTAACCCAGGACCTATAGATGATATTGCAGTTGATCGACACTTTTTACCTAAGAGCTGCTTGAGAGAAGTGAAATCAGGAGATTTCGTACGGTATCACTATAACGGCACTTTTACTGACGGAAAACTGTTTGACTCTAGGTGAGGTAATTAAGCCAAGTGTTAACTAAGTTATGTTCATTCTTTGGATCTTGCACATTTAAATCCTTTGCATCAAGCTATACCATTGCGTTTTGTAGATGTCCAAGGTAGCGCCGTGATTTTTTGGACGTGCACCGCTGGAATATGCTATTTTTTGTGTTACGGGAAAATCAGGCAACTTCCATGATATTCTTTTAAGTATCTTTTTGCAGTTCAATGCAAATAGCCCTTATGAAATTTATCCATAGTTTTATCATAGTAAAATTTTACCTAGTAGCCTAGCTAACTTTTTGTGTGTGTAAATTTGTATAACCACAGATTTACTATACCATGGTTAAACTATGGTTAATGTAGAAACACCGTGGTTTTTCGTAGTAAAACCATGGTTAATTTTTGTAAGGAAGGTTTGTTTAAGATGGTTTACTCAAGTCTGTTAAACAATATCACATTGCATATTATAGCCTACTATGGCGGTGTTTCAGACACTGGTGAGCTACCTGCATGGAAAGCATTTCTGGACATCATATAATGTATCATACGTGTCCTGTCTTGATTGGGAGCTCACTTGGTTTCTGACCCTCTTGCTTTTTTTTTTCAGTGTTTGAAGTCTTAATATAACTACTCAATAAGGAGTTAAAAGAAAATGTATACATGATAAACAAGCTATTGGCAAAAGAGCTATAGAAATAAAATGGACTTGACTTGTGTAAAATGTACTTTTATGACTTGCAGAGCTTTGTGTGTGTGCTTATGTGCTGTGTGCTGGAAATCTTTCACTTTCACAATCAATATAATGCAAAGTGATTTTTTTTATTTATTCAAATGCAGCTATGATAGGGGGGCTGCATTCTTTGGACAGGTGGGCCAGAAGTGGCAGATTGCTGGTGTGGATAAGGGCATTCTGGGTATGTGTGTGAATGAGCATAGGAGGATCACTGTGCCACCCCACTTGGCCTACGGTAGCCAAGGAGCAGGTGATATTCCCAAACACACCTTTTACATACATCTGTCAGACAGGTTGCTGACGTTGTCAAGCTTCATTTGAGTCTGCGCGTCAGAAACGGAAGTGCTAAAAATAGCTAAAAACGGGCTTCACTTGTCTCAATTGAGTTCCAATGGGGTCGCTGTGTCCATTTCTTTTACTGTCTATGATAGTGACACTGAAACATTGTAAAAAAAAATGTTGGTGAGCCAAATTCATTCTGTTTTGGTAAGTGACTCCTTTTAATCTCGGATTACCTGCATCTTAAAGGGTTAGTTCACCCAGATAGCAAATTTATGTAATTCATAACTTACCCTCATGTTGTTTCAACCACGTAAGACCTCCGTTTATCTTTGGAACACAGTTTAAGATATTTTAGATTTAGTCCGAGAGCTCTCAGTCCCTCCATTGAAACTGTGTGTACGGTATATTGTCCATATCCAGAAAGGTAAGGAAAACATCATCAAAGTAGTCCATGTGAAATCAGAGGGTCAGTTAGAATTTTTTGAAGCATCGAAAATCCATTTTGGTCCAAAAATAGCAAAAACTACGACTTTATTCAGCATTGTCTTATCTTACGTGTCTGTTGTGAGAGAGAGTTCAAAACAAAGCAGTCTGGATATCCGGTTCGCGAACGAATCATTCAGTTCACCAAATCGAACTGAATCGTTTTAAATGGTTCACATCTCTAATACGCAATAATCCACAAATGACTTAAGCTGTTAACTTTTTTAATGTGGCTGACACTCCCTCTGAGTTAAAACAAACCAATATCCAGGAGTAATTCATTTACTCAAACAGTACGCTGACTGAACTGCTGTGAAGAGAGAACTGAAGATGAACACTGAGCCAAGCCAGATAATGAACGAACGATTGACTTGATCATTCTCGAGTCGAGATCCGGTTTCTTCGTTTGTCGGATCACCAGTAGTGATGGAAAGTTCGGTTCTTTTCCGTGAATCGGTTGTTTGGGACAGTTCGATTCAATAAACCAGTTGAAGAAAACGGTTCACCGGTTCTTTTGCGCTCGACGTAATGATGTCATAATGATTGCCCTTGATTCAAGTCTTCGGTTTACCTGCACTCATAACATTAGATCTGGTTAGATCTGGTTACATAAAGTGATTTGTTCGCGAACAGGATATCACTACACTTGAACGAGCTCACAACAGACCCGGAAGAGAAGACAATGCAGAATAAAGTCGTAGTTTTTGCTATTTTTTTTACCAAAATGTATTTTCGATGCTTCAAAAAATTCTTACGGACCCTCTGATGTCACATGGACTAATTTGATGAGGTTTTTATTACCTTTCTGGACATGGACAGTATACCATACACACACTTTCAATGGAGGGTACAGAAGGCTCTCGGACTAAATCTAAAATATATTAAACTGTGATCTGAAGATTAACAGAGGTCTTACGGGTTTGGAACAACATGAGGGTGAGTCATAAATGACATAATTTTTCCTTTTTGGCTGTACCAACCCTTTAAACTACTTCAGTCTGTGTGCATTGAATTTATTTAATAAACGAGTTTCACAATTTGAGTTGAATTACTGAAATAAACAAACTTTTCCATGACATTCTAATTTATTGAGATGCCCCTGTACTTCAGTATATCTTTAGTTGGACTCGAGCAGTACTTCCACATAAAGTGCATTAAACACAAAATTAGTTGTTCCAATTTAGCAGACAGTTCAGTATACCAAAAGTACAATTGCAGGGTATTTTCATTGAGTACATAGATATGCAAATGTATTTGTAGGAGATTTAGCATGAGATACAGTAAATGTATTTCGAATACAATATTTTTCACTACGGTACTGTACCTTGTCTCCACAGTTTTCACAGTTCATCAAACAGCAGGTTTTAGAAGGTAAAGGACGTCTTAAACCAGCTCAGGCTACGGATAGTGTCATCAGGGATATGTTTAAGAACCAGGATAGGAATACCGATGGTCTGATCACTCAGGATGAGCTAAAATTATAAGTGGATGAAGATGTAGAGAAAACACGCCATGAAGAACTGTGAAACGTTTTCCCAAAAGCATGTGAATGTACATGCATTCAGAGAGAGAACAAAACAACAGACTCGTAATCCTGAGGCTGAAAACTGAAACAACATGCTTCCCAGTATTAAAAGTTTGTACATTTGATGGTCAAGGTTTTTTTTCTTTTTAATGTTGGATCACAAAAATTCATTTGTGCCACTGAAAAAAAATCCCAAAATTAAAGTATTTGCAAAAATTGTATTTTGAAATACGAAGACTTCCCTTACAAACACAAATGTTTTTGTCGATTGCATTGTTGACCTAAATCCAAAATATCTTACATTGTGTTCCGAAGATGAACAGAGCTTTTATGGGTTTGGAACAACATGGGGTAAGTGATTGATTTGTTCATTTACCCTTTTATAATGCTCTTCTGTGGTATATGACTGTATATATGATGCAGTAAGTAATTTTAGGGTGAATGCAGATTAAATAAACATTTTCATTGAACTTAGCATATTTTACAACTTGATGGATGTAGCCATGTTTAATTTATCCTACTATTTCTGCCTTACCTTTGCATTAGTTTCTATTGGACTTTATGTGCATATATGTGTGTCCACCAGTCACCAACACTGCACATTTGAAATGGCAAAAGGTTTGCTCAATAACTTTTTTTATTTTCATTTGACCATTTTATTTCCTATAGACACTTGTCGATAATACCATAAAGATCAATATCTCATGTCAATTTGCACACATTGTCAGGTACAACATTTAGGGGAATAATAACGTTCTATGTGAAAATGCCTTGATCGATTTAAATTAACACTGTAATACAATGTTATACTGCATCAGATTTTAGTAAGCATAATAGTAATGGCACGCCAGGAAGGGAAACAGCTAGGCAGAAAAACAAATCTTGGACAATATCAGATTTTTAATAAATATGTATTGCAATCACTGAGATCCACAACATGTGCATACTTTACAACACATGCAAAGAACTATATTCACCCCTAAAATACTTTTACACCCTTACAACAATGAGAGCGGGTTCAAGGTAACATCTCAGCCTTGATACTCTTATTGTTAGACACTTTGGACACGCACATACATACATACATACATACACAATCTTTATCTGTGCAAGAAGGAAAGAAACTGATATAGATCTTAAACACTATTAAACCACATCTCAACATGAGAGACACAAAACCTACATTTCCCATTGAGTAAATACAATATCTAAGATTCTACAGTCTCCAATATGCAGGAAAATGTTTGAAAAAGGCTTAATAATGTGATCAATGTATGTCTCACAGCATTTTTCCCCGTGTGAAATGACTATGGAACTCCACACAAGTCAAGACGAGAGCTACAGATACATTGTCAAAGCCATTTCTATCTTGCATTGTGTAGAGATTTTAACATTGAAGTGTAAAATTAGTTAATCTAAGATGGCATACTTAAAGACTTTGGTATGGAGTGCAGTAACAGTTAAATGTTCTTCAAGCAAACATTGTGAAATGTTTTCTGGTCTAGATGGTGCCAATGATCACTGGAAAAAATTTCACCCATGTGAAATGCACAGAGATTTCTTGTAATAAGACATCTATGTAAAAGACCGGGAACAAAAAGACTGAGGAAATACAAAGAGGGAATGTTGATGAAAGAAAAAAATATTCCCAATAAAATATATATATTTTATAAATAGTGTTATACATGTAACAAAGACATGGATGCAGGTACCTTATTAAAATTGGAATGGACAATTACAGTTGACTGACGGGAAATGTTAACAATTCTTGACAGGCATTGCATGACAGAGCACAAGCTGATGAGGTTGCTAAACACATATATGAATGAAAATAATTAAATCAAGCTGAGAGATCTCAAACTGGCATAGACAGCAAAACCAATGACAAATTGTTTTTAAGTAACAGAATCCTGCCCTTGACACTGAGGTAATGAATCCTTGACTATATTCTGAACATCTATGGTTTTGCAATTATATTCAGTGTAGGCTTCATTTGTCAATAACTGATGCCATAATAGTCTTTATTCCCTGTGCTTTCAAGCTGAAAAAAATAACAAAAATAATCAATTTAAACTATAAGAATAAAGATTAAGACAAGGGCTAATGCTGAAATTAAGTGCTTGTAGTTGTGAAGAATGCATTGCACATACACAAAAAATGTGAAAGAATTGCACTGACAAACATGTGCAAGACAAATAAAATCATCACAATTAAGACCAGAAACAAGTAATTTACAAGTGAAGGGAATAAAGATGCAGTGGTTCTTTCTGTAGTTATTAATGGTTTGTTCAAAACGTTTGAGTAGCTTTGAACTGCTGATTGATTACAGCTGGGAAAAATGGCAAATTCATGCAAGGCCATGAAACAATATTTCATCTGTACAGATATTTACAAACGTATCTTTTTTACATATTTATATGATTTCATTATACAAAGTCACATTGAAAATACTCTCTTTACTGGCTTCAGCCATTTCATTCACTCGCCCAGTGATGAAATGTCACAAGTAAACAAATAATACACATTTTAATAAGTATGGGATCATGAGAATGCTCAAGACACTACATTATTTTGATTTTGCAGCAGTTTTTTTTTTCTTTTTTTTTTCTCAGCATTCAATCTGTGACTGTAACTGCCTGCGTAGAGTTAATGTGCGCCGATGTAACTGTTGCATTTGCTGCATACGGTCCCTCTGGCGTGCCAAATTTTGAGGCATTGGGTAACGCTGACAGCCGTATAGAAAGCGGTAGGGAATGCGAACGTGACATGATGTGGCACGACAGCGTGGCTGAGGCATGGGTGGCAGAAGCATCCAGCGTTTGCGCTCAGCACAATAACGGTACGCCTCCTTGCGATACTGCTTATCCACATCGTCACTGTTCTTCCAGCCACCAATCACAAACACATCATCACCAAGATAGCAGATGGCAGCACCCTCAATACTAGTAACTTCTGGGGGAAGGCTCTCAAGAATATCATCAGATATCCTTGCGCTGATCTTCTGACGAGCTACATCGTCACGTACATCAGTGTAACTCTTGGGACAGCAAGAAGCCGTGTGGTAAAAGTTAGTCGATGCTACAGCCATTTGGAACAAGCAGTAGTTGTCAATAAGTGGTAAGGAATCGACTTCTTGCCACTGGCGACTGTCAGTGTCATAGCGAGTAGTCACCGTCTTCAATCCATCATCGCTGTCAGTATCTATGGGCGTCCGTGCTGTGACATAAACGTATCGATCTTCGACACTAATAGCCTTGACGTCTCTCAAAATCTTAGGAGCAGATTCTAGGTTGTGCCACTTGTCTTGGTCAGGTTCATAGACACTTACATCTTTAAAGCCAGGGCTGAAGTTGCCATGACCGCCAATACTATACAGAATATTTTTGATGCAGGTGAGGCCAAAGGAATGCTTGCGTGTGGTGAGGTTGCTCACTTGTTCCCAAGTGTTGCGATTTGGATTGTAGCGCTCCACTGTCTTGGCAAATCCTGGCTCCATGGACCCAGCCACATATACATGGGTATCAGTGGCCGCAATAGCGTGACCATCCAGATGGTTATGGATGTGTGGCAAATTGACCCAACGGTCTTCGTATACAAAGTACCCTACACACTCACTCAGGTAGTCACCTCCTTCAGAGACTCCGCCAACCACCATGATGACATCCATGTTCTGGCCAAATCTTGGCTGGAATGTGGCCATGTATGATGCCCAGAACTCTGTATCTGCTGATTTGAGGTTCTCAAAGCGGATCGCATGACCCTCCACAGCCTCTGACACAAGCTGTAGGCAGGCTGCATTCTGCGCGACCAAAGGCTCATTCTTCACAACTCTTGTAAGATACGTTGGCTTTATCTGTGGCAGCCTGAGAAGACGAAAAAGCTCCTCAAAATACTTCACCCGTTCTTCTGAGTTCTTCTGAACCCATTTGACTACTGCATCAAACAAAACCTCCTCAGAGTCAACAGTAATCTCTGCGTCTGACAGCCAGTCTCTGACCAGATGGAATGGAAGCGTGTAAAATTCCTCATCCTGGATGACTTTATGGAAATTACGACGAATCATGTCAGCAGCACGTAAGGCAAGCTGGTCCAAAGTGTACATGTGTGCAAGGCTATGGACGGCCACACAGTTGCCGAGGCTGAGCTTCCTCTTGAGAAATTCTCCACAAAAATCCTTCAACTGCACGAGCAAGAACCTGTGAGTGGAGAAGACAATACATAGTTTTAGGCCTAACAAGAATGAACAACAGAACAGGCAAGATATATGATGTAGACGCCCTTTTGTTTTATTTGTTCTTGTAGAACAGTATGTCATATAACAAGTAGCGTGTAATAATTAATAGAGATTTTGCTACAATGTGTATGTCACGTTAAGAAAATATATACATGCAGTGCAGGACTGTTAAAAGTTACTGACACTTCAAAGCGATAAGAAGCATGCATGCATGAATGAGAAAAAGTGCAGGACGTGCTTGATGTAAAAAAGTTATTAACCACAATAAGCCATGTAAAGAACTTGTACTTTTGCCTCCATTAGTTTTTAATTTTTATAACCCAGAAATGAAATACGGAAAATTGGTTTTCTTTAATGGTTCAAACACTAATAAACAGATTAAGCAGACACAAACTAATTTTCATTATTCAAAATTCTTATTTCATAAAAAAAAAAAAAATCATAAAAATGATATAAAGCTAATTTTTTTAAATGTATATTCTAAAATTTTAATTTATACAATTATTTAGTCTCTCTATACAGATGCTAGTGCCCCCTCACTCTACTTTTGTAGCTACCATAACTTGATGATAACTTTTAGCTTCGATATTTTTATGATCTTAAAGTTTCCCATTGTACCATTTCTGAGGTAAAGAGTATTGTTTCGGGAGTCTCCTACAATAAGTTTACATGCATGTCACTTAGCTTACTTACACGAACTCTGCCCACCAACGTGTGAATCAGCTATTAAAAATTACAAAAGACAACTGATTCTTGTCGGCGCAGATGGTAAAATCCCAGTCATGTTCTTTTGACGTGATCGGCCAGGGTTCGAATCTGCCTAACGGTGAACTTTCTACCTTTTCAAATTATATCAGAAATGCATTTATTTTCAATGAAAATGAAGGAAATAATCAAAAAGTTTAAAATAAAGTATCGGGTAGGCTAGGTGTGGGAGGGCTTTATTTTCCCAATAAGGTGACGTCCATTTAATATTTTGAATTAAAATTTACACTCAATAAGTTATTATTGCATACTGTTTAATAATGTACTACAATATTGAGGTGCAGATATTGCCACTATTTGCAACAAGTAGTATAAATAGCAGAAAATCCAGTTTGTTTGTTTTTTCTGACGACACGCAATTGATAATGCAAGCGAGATGGTGAATCAGATCGTACTGTTTATCTCTGTGATTAAACCTTAAAAAATTATTTTAGAAAATGAATGTGCCATTAACTAATAGCCTATCCAAACTGCAAGACATGGAAGCAGCAGCGCTTGGCGCCTCTGATCAGAGTATCTGCGGCTGCATGACCCTGTGCAAGTGCAGAACAACACAGGGGTAGAGAGAATCAATGAATATTGTTTGTTTGGATATAAACACATTGAAACCGTATTCATAAAAATACATTTGGCGTAGTAGGGCTGCACAATTCGCAATCCGAACATTATCACTGCAAACAAACATCATTCACTACATGAAAAAATGGTTTCTTATTGATAATTTGGCTTTAATATCTAGAAATTATGAAGATATTTTGTATATGCAGCTTGTGTTTTATGATTGTCTTTAGATCCCCATTAATAATCTTGATTATAAGCATTAATATCATGTTTTGTAGTTTAAATTGTGACGAATGTCAAACTTTAACAAATTATCTTCAGTTAAAAAAAAAAAAAAAAAATGTATTACTTTATAATGAACATGTTGATGGATAACTAGGAATGTGTAAATCAGTTACCTACACAATGAGTGATCGGCGTGAATAAAATAATTTAGAGTTGTAGTAATTTATACATAATATATCTGCATAATTTAATATTTAAGAAACTCTCACTTTAGTTGATTATTAGCATTATTAGTAATATATTTTCCGTTTATTAGTAATTATAAAGAATGTATTTTACATGACCATCTACTTCCCTAATCCTACCTAATACATAAACTTAATTTACAATTAATAAGCATCATATTAGGAGCTTATTGAGACAAAAGTCGTGGTTTGTTAATAGCAAGATTTTGACCTTAAAATATAGTGACCAAATGCACAACAGATTGGCCCCTCAGTATTAACTGTGCCCCCTCTTGTGCACCCCAGTTGAAAAAATCCTAGAATTAGAAGTCACCTACAGCCAGTTTAGTTTAACTTTTCTTTTTGTTTTAAAAAGTCATGTTATCTTTGCTATTAAACTAACTTTACACTATGGTGTCTTTCTTTCTTTCTTTCTTGATTCCTCACTGTTTGCTAAACATCATTTACTTTATTAGTCGGTGTATATAATACAGGGATGGAAATTAGCACCCGCCACCAGCCAAATGCGGGTGATTTTGTGTTGTGGCGGGTAAACTCTCTTCACCTATCGGCCACCGTGGCGAGTAAATAAAAATAGCATACTGTTAATTTCTATCCCTGGTGTGTGTACAACACGCAATAAAGTGTAATATCATCCGAAGCAGCTCCGTGGAGAAAGGCGGTATAAACTGGGCTCGAAACGGTGGCGTTGTTTCTAGTGCAGTGTTTGCAGCTGAAGTTTATAGCACACGCTCATTTTATACAAGATCGCGTGAAGAATTGAATTTGTTATCGCGCACAAGTTTCCGCTCATGTCTCTGTCAAACCCCAGTAAGTTCATTTTCCTTCAGTATTCTGCAACATTTTAGATTATATGGACAGTTTTTTTATCATTGTTTTTAATGGCATAATAAGCAAACTGCACCTGTATGTAATGTACCATAAACTCTGTTAAGGCGAACAAATCGCAGTCGCTTTCTCTCACACTCACAGAGAGAGAGAGAGAGAGAGAGGGGATTGACGTGCTACATTTAAACAATATTATTTGTTCTATTTTCCTGTCAAAATAACACCTTTCCTATGGAAGACATCAGCTTTTAAGAACAGCTGGGTTTCCGTTAGTAGGTGGGGTTAATGCACGAACGGCAATCTCATTGGCTGGCACATATTATAGTCCCTGTTTTGATTTCAGCAAATCAGTTAGAGCGAACACACAACACCTGATTAATATTCATGAATCCACCAGCTCATTAATACTTAGTAATCCCTAGTGTGTTTTATAGTTTTTATTAGTAGGAATCGTATTAATATCTTATCAGTATTTTTTTTTCCAATTTATTTTTCCCCAAATTTTTTATATATATATATATATATATATTTTTAACAGAAACACTGAATGATCAAAAAAGCACCACCACCAGTCCAGTTAAAATGTTCAGTTAAAACGACTAATACACATTCAAACATGGTTATCAAGTTTACTTCTAATTACTAAAGTTCTATTCTTAAATGATACTTTATTATAAAGCTTGTGGGACCAAGGTGTCAATTCAATTGCCAAGGTGTCCGTAAAGGGTTGTAAGTTGTTATTTAGAAACAACATTGTATTGCTACACATGTTTGACAGCTCTGGCGTGAGCTGAGCATTCGTTTGTCGACGGCGTAAAAGTTTGCGAGCCGACATTTCTTTCAGTGATACAGTGTTGAACAGGTGACCTTTCCCCACGTCATCCCTCAACCACAAAAAATACACTTACACATAAAAATACTGGTGAATCCTTTCTTTTGAAATTAAATAATTTCCTTTGGAATTAAATACAACAAACACATTAAATACAAGCAAAACAGACATTGATTTTTTCTTTTAAAAGGTGACACCAAGATCACAAATTCGAAGTGAAAGTGTTCAAAGTCTGGCTTATAACACAGCAAAAGAGGAATTCCCATTCACAAAATTTAAATCACAAATAATACTGACGAAAGAGAATGGATTGAATGTTGAACACTCAGAACCATACAACTTTAAACTATAATAAAAGTTCATCAGCATGCATTGATTAATGCAATGTTGTAGCAAAAAAAAAAAAAAAATTCTACCAAAAGATGTGCTCGTGTGACCAAATGCGAAAGTGGACAAAGAGCGACAACCTGGGAAGAATGAGTCTAGATATCGACTACAGAATACCGTTTTTTGAGCTTCGAAGCTTCGGTAGTAATGAACTTCGACTATTCTAAGCTTCGGAGAGAGGGGCTGAACATATTTGTCTCTCTAATAAAGGCAGGAATCTGTGTATTTGATGCAATGAATACTTTTAAGGTAGTTAATATTTGTCTAACTAACAAATTGGTACAGTAAGGGTAGATTTAAATAAAGAAAAACTAAATTTAAATTAAGAAAAAACGAAATTAAGTTAAATTAAAAACAAGATTAACTTAGATTGATGATAACGGGTAAAAATGTTAATACATTTTGTTTCTATTATTCTATTTTCTACAACATCAAAGCATTGAGAAGCTTTCAGAACCACGGAGAGCTGCCTTCATGTCACCAGCGACCTGGATGTCAATCAGTTCACTTTGAATAGCCGCCTCGTCCAGGGGCATCACCTTCATCACATTAGCGGAGAATTCTCCACCTGGGCAGATAGTGAACAGGTCAAACACAAATCCAATGACATCCCTGGAAATGGCAAAGTCATCAAATCTGGCAGAGAAATTTTTCCTCAGCTGTGTGATAAATGTCTTCATGTTCTCTGTGACCTTGCTGTGACCCACTGTCTTAAGTGTGCTAAAGTGTAGCAGCCTCCCCGACAACAAATCTTAGTGGAAAAGATCAAGTTTGTTTCCAAAGGCATCAAGATTTTCCACCATATTCACCACAGTTTTTTTCTGTCCCCTGTAGTTGTAAGTTAAGTGCATTCAAATGAGAAAATATGTCGGTTAAAAAAAAAGCAACGTTGCACATGTATTCTGTGTCTTTAATGATGCGCAGATGGTCAGCTGCCGCTTTTGATTGACTTTGCATTTAAAAAAAATCCACAACTTGATCCCCGAGTTCAACGAAATGCTCCTGTGCTTTTTCCCTTACTGAGCCAGCGCACGTCGTTGTGGAGTAAGAGGTCATCTTGAGAGGCTTCAGATTCCTGCACAAATTTTCAGAATGAACTGTGCTGTGTGCTTGAATTTCCCCTGATGAAGTTCATTATTTTCATTGTTTTGTCCATAACCTCTTTAAGCTCACCAGTTAATTTTGTGCACAGCACACTTTGGTGAATGAGACAGTAAAGTGCGTTAATGCTGGGAGCGACAGCCTTAATTCTGCTCACTACTCCCCTGTTTCTGCCAATCATGGCAGGAGCACCATCTGTGGCAACCAGGTTGACTTTTTCAAATGACAGTCCATGCTTTTGATATAGTTCCTCCAGCTTACCAAAGATAATGGCACCAGCGATAGGTATCTGGCTTCTTTGATCTCATCAATTACAAGTCACTGGACATCCTCTGCCAAAACATGGACACAGTGAACATCAGTTTTAGCAGACAGAGGTATCTGCTTAACAGACGCAATTATCCTGTCCATAGATTTGTCAGTGGCAAGTTCCTCCAGAACAGCCACCATGCACTCTTTGAAAACCTCTGCATCGGTAAATGGCTTGTTATGCCTGGAGAGTACCCAGGCAGCCTGCAGAAATGCACTTGTTGCCCCCTCTTGTTCAGTTGAAGTTCGGTAATAATTCCGCTGGCGTGGGAGTACTGAGATTTCAATGCAGCAACTTTTCTCTGATGGGCCAACTTTTCTGACTGTTCAGGATAAAACTCTTTGAAACTTGCATGCTTTGTGCTGTCTGTGGTGACGCCTCAGATTTTACTCTTTAGCGACAGCGGCAGTTTCATTGCAAATGAGGCACACAGGTACAGCATTTCTAAAAGTAGACACTATGAATACATACTTATCAGTCCATTCTTCATTAAAAGTACGGTTCTCTGAATCAACTTTTCGCTTAAGGCTCTTTGAGAGTGCCATTTTACATTCAAATATGTTCAGAAGGCCTTTCTTCTAGTGTTCTCCACAAACTACGACCTGCATGTGACATTGATGGACAGCTTGACAGCCTCACAAATATGAAGCCTAAAATATCGCTATCGCCCCTTGGTGGCTTGCTGCAGTACAGGTAATGTGTAAAAAATAGCAAATTAGGAATTAGAATTAGTATATCAAATAATAACATTAGGATACAATTCAAATAAAATGTTATATTACGAGTAGGGCTATGCGATTAATCGAAATCAAATCGAAATCGCGATTTGAGACGTTGTGATTTGCTAAAGGTTATCATCGGGCCAAAAAACCCTGGACGTTGGCCCAGAGGAAGCCCAGACGAGGCATGATCAAGCCCCGGAAGTGACAGTGGAAACGCGACTGGCCCTGGCACGCACTAGCACGCCCAGTTTAAGCTCGCCAGTGGAAACGCGGCTACTGATTCTTATCAGATCACTTTGTCTGAATGAAGGGATGCTCTAGTGTGTGATCTGAACAGCTAAACAGTCCATAAATAGCTTATAGCTACTACTGTTTCAGCTATTAAAATAGTTAAGTTTTGTATATAATAGCAAAGTGATATAATATATATATGTTTTTTTAAGTTAATTTAGAAAAAGATTTGGAGCCTCTCGTTTGTTAAATATATATATATATATATATATATATATATATTTTAAGTAACCGGAGCACTGAAGCAGAGACATTCACTTATCAGAGCGAGAGCGAAATGTCACAAAAGAAGTGTGTTTTTGGTTGCCAGGGCAAGACAACCCTGCACAGATTACCCAAAAAAAAAAAAAAAAAAAAACAGCATTAAGGGACCAGTGGATGGAGTTTATTTTTACAGAGCATCAACGGAGCTGTGCAAGTGTTTTTGTTTGTTCCCTGCATTTCGAAGATGCTTGTTTTACAAACAAGGCCCAGTTTGACGCCGGATTTGCATATTGTTTATTTCTTAAGGATAATGCAGTCCCAACGAAAAAGGGTCACGATCGTGTGTTGGAACCGCAGGCGGTGAGTAAAACTGCTTCAAATATCTCTGTGTTGTTAACTTAGCTATCGGCGAGTAAGCACATCAAGTAAACAACATGCGATGTTGGCATAAAACTGCACTTTCCGAATGTACACCTTAAAAAAAAAAAAAAAAAACGGCATTAAATTGGAACTTAGTCATTTTCCAAAACCGCTAAGCAAATATACACAGTTTCAATACTCGTTTCAACACTCGTTTTTTCGGGAAAAAATGGTACAGACTATCTTTCTCTTATAAATATAATAAAACTAAAGACTTTTTGGAGTTATGAAGGATGCAGTACTACTCTATAGGTACTCAAGATTAACAGGATATTGAGTGAAAACGAGCATTCCACCCCTCCTTTAAAGCACTGGCAAAATTCCTCTTGCAGTGTTTTGTAGGCTGCTGATTTTTGCTCATGTTATTCAGCTGCAACAGAATGCTTTGTAAAAAAGACAATTTAAAAAAAAGACATTAAAAAGACAAATTTTTTTTTATATTGGATTTTTTATCTTATTCGAATCAAACTAGGAATCAATAAGAATCGGAATCGATAAGCGAAATCGGAATCAAAATTAAAACGATACCCAACCCTACTCGTCTTTCACAAGTTCACACTAACATAGAATTAGTAGAACAAATAGTAGCATATTTGGTGTGCTGTCCGGAGGGAGGGCTCCAAGGTCAGGATAGAGCCCGAACCAAGAGAACTCCCCCACCATCCCGAGAATGGGATGAAATTATATTAAGAGTAAGGTGTTGGGGTGGAAGCAGGATGCTGGAAAACTGTTGTTGAAGAGAGTTGGCTGTATATATACCCATATTGTGCTTAAGGTGATTAGCTGACGAGCTCCAGCTGGGCCAGACTGATTGATTATCTGATCGTGCTCCTCCCGAACCTTGTTAATAAAACAATTTAACAGTAGGCGGCCTAAAAAATGAACCGAAACTCCATGAAAACATGCCTTATAGACATGATACATTTATCTATAGAAAGCCTTAAATGACTACTTAAAATAAAACAAATCGAAAACAAAAACTCCCATTATAATCATAATCCGTGAAGATGTTTTATTTCTAAAGGCGCGTCTAATTAGGAAATGTTGAGTCAGGCTTGGCAACTTCATCCTTGGTACACAAACTCAGAAAACACTAGTTTATTAGTAAATAAATAAAATATCTCATTACTATTCCAGCCAGGTCACATTTATGGTAATTACTTTTGCCGGTGCTTTGCGGCAAGCTTAAGCCTATTGCATGAATTTAAACGCAGAACTGTTCAGCTGCACTGTGGACAATAAACTAGAGTTGGGTACCGAAACCCAGTGCCAGTATGACACCAGTACCTATGGAACCGGTATGCACCGAACTGAATCAGAACACAGATTTCGGCGTCACTTAAATGCCATAGCGATTGATTGGAATATTTGTTCTGGTTCTCCGAAATATACACAAGAAGCAGGGGCGCCGCTTTTTTAGTGGGGCTATAGCATCTAGCTCCATAATCTACACAAATTTGCAATCAGTTTTCAATCCTATTTAATTCTATATAATAGATTGTTAGAATATCTGTATCCTTGCAGTTCTTTGTCATAAATACAGTTTACAAAAGGTCAGGAGGGAGCAATCAGTTTCCCATTTACTGTAAAGTTTTTGCTCTGTTCACCGCTCATCACACGCAGTGGTTTCCTCCAGCAAAAATCTAGCCCTTAACACACATGAAGGCATACTTTAATTACACTTATTTAAATATATTTAATTTAATTATATTTACTTTATACATACACTACTGTGCAAAAGTCTTAGGCGCATTAGTATTTTCACCCCAAAGAATGGTGTTCGGCCAATTATTTATATATTTTGCAGTAGTCAGTAGGAAATATCAGTTTACCTTTCCAAACATTCATTTTGCCATTAATTTTAATAATAATCTAGTGAGATTTTTAAATGCAATCAAATTTGTCTGTTATTACACACGACATTGTTGCTACTTTATAAAGAATGACCATACAGTCATATCAGTGATCGACAGAGATTTAACAGGTTAAATAACCTTTTTATAACAAAAATAACTGAACATTTAAATTCAGTAAAGCAATAAAGAAAAATATATAAAGTTAAGTTTTACACAGATTAATGTGCAAAAGAACTAGAAAGACCAATAGGTATCACTTTACAATAAGACCTCATTAGTTAACCATTAACATTCACAATGAGCAATAGCTACATTTGCTACAGAAGTTATTCATCTTTGTAAAAAAAATATTGTGTTATTAAACATTGGAATACCTAAGATGAAGGAATGTTCAGAAGAATTATTCATTGGCTGTTTATGTTAACTAATGAATGAACTAATGTTAACTAATGAAGCCCTAATGTAAAGTGTGAATTAACAATAAAGAAATTAGGGATGCACCGATCATGATTTTTCATGGCCGATTCCGATACCGATTTTTTTACAAACAAACTGGCCGATTCCGATACCGATTTCAGATTTTTTTTTTTTTTATCTTTAAGCAACAAACAAGAAAGAAGGAAAGTGTTCATAAACAAGATGTTTATTTGGTATTTAATAGGCCAAACTGGCTTTTGGCTATTGAAAACAATAACTGCAACCATCTGAAATTAATTGCTACATTACAGACATCAGCATTTAGCTTTTGTTTTTGAATTGGGTTGAAACTACAGAGAACTGGCCTTAAATGTAAAAATTAACTGTAACCATGTGAACTTAAAGGCAATAACTGCATAGTTCTACAATCCAAACAACACAATCAACACACATTCAATAAGATGTTTCTTGATCAGCATTCAGTATTTTAGTTTTTAAATTTGGTTTTAAATAAAAAAAGGTCTTCACTAAATAATAATAATAATAATACTTTACTAATTAAAATTATGCTATATAAATAGATTATTCCAAAATCTTAAAATCAAATAATGTTGTGCGAATAAAAAGATGCAAAGTGTTTTCATTCATCCATTAAAAAAAAAAAAAACTTAGGGTAATGATTCACTTGAGCCAATGAAAAATGAATAACTATTCTCTCAAGTAAAAAAATATAGATGTGAATCATTACCCTAAATTTTTTTAATTGGATGAATGAAACACTTTTTCTCAGTGTGCTACAGCAGGTGATTTTTAAATCAAATTAAGTCAATGTAATTTTAAGGTAAAATAAAAATAATCATCCTATACAGAACTGTTGTTTACTTCTGGCTTTTCAAACGTGTATGCAAGCTACACTTTACAAAAAAAAAAAAAAAAAGTTGTCAGTTTAGTCCGTTTTGTTTCTCATCCAACACGTGAGAAGTTGATCTGAACATCTCTTCACGGTTTAGTTGTATTCAGGGCTCGGACCGGTAACAGTATGCTTGCGCAGCTTTAGTGCGCGCAGAAAAAGTACTCTTATTTGTGCGTCAGTACACCCACGGCTGATCGCTTCCTGCTATCTGTGCCTCAGACAGATGCCTCTGCATTTCCAGTGCTGATCGGCTGCCCGTGTCCTGCGCACAGATTTTCGAAATACTGTACTTCCACACAAATGACATAGCGAATGATTACAATGTAGTCTGTGCACGCAGCCGCACTTCCGAAAAAAATCGGCCTAAAGCAGACCAAAAACCGTCTGATTGCCGATCGCGTATTTTAAGCAAAAACCGGCCGGTTCCGATTTATGGCCGGTCAACCGGTGCATCCCTAAAAGAAATCAAAACTCTACGGCATGTTGTAGTCCAGATTAAAATGGAAAAAATAAGTTTGAAAACAAATACCCTATTAATCTAAATATTTAAGCATTTTGCTGTGATGAACACAATTGAAAATCCACAAATTTGAATGGCTATTTAAATGAGTTTTAGAAAGTAGTGCAGCTGCTTTATTTATGGGGTTTCCAGAGTAAAGGGTGCTTTTTTTCTGCAGTTTAGCGCCATCTGCTGTCAGAGAGTGAAGGAGTTTTCATTCAGCGAGTCTCTCGTGTTCCCACATGTGCTTCTCATGCATGCTTGTTTACATCAGAGCACACACAAGTCTTTCAAGCAGCATACAGCAGTGTTGTGCATTTTGACCAGCTGATGGGAATAGTATTCTTAAAATACATTCCAAAATCTTGATAATTTGTAATATATAATTATTCACGGTATTTAGAAGTGCCCATGATAACAATAGCGTGCATATTAATTACCGTGATCGAATTACCGAATACCGGCACCGGTACCATTTTAAAAGTATCGTAAAAAACCCAATCGATACCCAACCCTACAATAAACACTGTCTATTCACTCTTAACAATAGCGGCAGAACGGTCTCGTGTTGCTTCCACCACACTGTAAAAAATCCAACTTACATTTTGTTTTGCAAACTCAGTTTTTAAAGTTAATTCAACAATTTAACATTAAAAAAGTTGAGATAACACAGAAATGTAAGTTGAATAGGAATTTAGGTCAATTTGTTACACCAAATTAATATTTCAAGTTAGAACAACTAACAACTTTAAGTTGGTTATTAGTATTGCCAACAAAGGCTGATGAGCATGCGCAGTTCGAATGTTTTTTTAAACAACGCCATTTTATTTTCTCCTGTTTCATTTTCGAGTCACCTTAAGCGGCCTCTCTTTATTCCCTCATTGTGGTCGCTCTGGTAAGTGTAGTTCTACGTATATCAATTCACAATATGATTTAAATGAAGTTTATTCACAATATGCGCTTTTGTACAACATTGGTGGCGGCAAGTTAGTCAGTTAAATTTTCCCGCCTGGGCTTATTGTTGTCTCAGGTCAGACGTCGCCTATTTTTTCTGCCTGACAGTGTAAATTAATCTTTCCGGTAGGTGCTGTTCTTTATATAATATTTACCATAAGAGTTGAAATGTGTTTGTTCAAAATATGTGATTTTGTATGCCGTTTTAGAGTTGCCTCAGGCGGCGCCAAGTTAACGTTGGTCCGTCATTGTTATCACTCCGGTAAGTGGTGGTTCTTTGTGTATCAATTTAAGCCATGATTTAAATGAAATTTGTTCACAATATGTACATCTTTACAACGGTGTAGGTGGCGGCAAGTTAGTCATTTCAGTTTTCCTGCTTTGTCTTCGAGTTGCCTGAGAAGTGTCAGACGAGCGCGAGTTTTTTTTTCCTCGACAGTGCAATCTCTCTGGCAGGTAAGTTAACTTAATGTTATATGCAGGCTATGAGAATAATTAACAGTAAGGTCTGAATGGTATTTGTTCACAATATGTGCTTCTGTACAGCTGCTTAGGTGGCTCCAAACTGGTCATTTCAGTTTTCCTGCTTTGTCTTCGAGTTGCCTGAGAAGTGTCAGACGAGCGCGAGTTTTTTTTCCCTCGACAGTGCAATCTCTCTGGCAGGTAAGTTAACTTAATGTTATATGCAGGCTATGAGAATAATTAACAGTAAGGTCTGAATGGTATTTGTTCACAATATGTGCTTCTGTACAGCTGCTTAGGTGGCTCCAAACTGGTCATTTCAGTTTTCCTGCTTTGTCTTCGAGTTGCCTGAGAAGTGTCAGACGAGCGCGAGTTTTTTTTTCCTCGACAGTGCAATCTCTCTGGCAGGTAAGTTAACTTAAAGTTATATGCAGGCTATGAGAATAATTAACAGTAAGGTCTGAATGGTATTTGTTCACAATATGTGCTTCTGTACAGCTGCTTAGGTGGCTCCAAACTGGTCATTTCAGTTTTCATGCTTCGTCTTCGAGTTGCCTGAGAAGTGTCAGACGAGCGTGAGGTTTTTTTTTTTCCTCGACAGTGCAATCGCTCTGGCAGGTAAGTTAACTTAATGTTATATGCAGGCTATGAGAATAATTAACAGTAAGGTCTGAATGTATTTGTTCACAATATGTGCTTCTGTACAGCTGCTTCGGTGGCTCCAAACTGGTCAGTTCAGGTTTCCTGTTTCGTCTTCGAGTTGCATGAGAAGTGTCAGACGAGCGCGAGTTTTTTTTTTTTTTTTTTTCGACAGTGCAATCGCTCTGGCAGATAATGTTCTATGCAGGCTATGATAATAATTAACAGTAAGGTCAGAATGTATTTGTTTACAATATGTGCTTCTGTACAGCTGCTTAGGTGGCTCCAAACTGGTCAGTTCAACCTCTCCTGCTTCGTCTTCGAGAAGTCTTTTAGTCATTCGGTGGCTTTTTTTTTCCAGACAGTATCATGACTTAGGTAAGCACTGTTTTATATCATATTAAGTAAAGGGATTTAATTATTGTTAAGGATATAGAGTTTACTTTATTTGTTTATGTTAATTTTGTACAGTAGTGTGGGTGCCTTTGAGTTTTGAATAAGGTTAAGTTATAAGTGTATTAATATTTTTTTAAACAAATGTAACCGTATAAGATAAGCTTGTGTGTTTTCGTCTCAAAGATGTATTTTCTTCTTTTAACTTCTTTTAAATTTATGTGCTTATGTTTGCTTGGCGTGCTATAAATCTGTATGTTTTAAAAATGCAAATAACTTAAGAGCTATTTTAAAGCTTAAATTCATAGGTTTTTTTTTTTTTATATTCGTTTAACCAACTTGCTTGTTTTTATATAGTACTTTAAAGGGATAGTTCACCCAAAAATCATAATTATATCATTAATAACTCACTCTCATGTCGTTCCAAACCCGTGAGACCTCCATTTAAGATATTTTAGATTTAGTCTGAGAGCTCTCAGTCCCTCCATTGAAGCTGTGTGTACGGTATACTGTCCATGTCCAGAAAGGTAAGAAAAACATCATCAGAGTAGTCCATGTGACATCAGAGGGTCCGTTAGAATTTTTTGAAGCATTGAAAATACATTTTGGTCCAAAAATAGCAAAAACTATGACTTTATTCAGCATTGTCTTCTCTTCCATGTCGTTTTGAGTGCAGTCATTTTTGAGAATCCTGCCTCACACAAATATGTCGACGCGAAAGGAAAGAGAATCTTCAAGGCAACGTCACAGAGTTGAGGGTATTCCTGCATCAATGCTGCCCAGAATGACGAAAGAGGGCAGGAGCTGAAGAGTTCCTTCAGTCTACTGTCACTCTTCAGCTCAATAAGCTGTTCCTGCATATCGATTGATAGCTCGTTTGCTGTGCACACAAACGGATCTCGAACCCACGCAAAAGAGCGATAATCCTCTTTAAAGTATGTTGCAAATTGTTTTCTCATTGCTGACAAGTGCTCAGACGCTGATTGAAACGGAGGAGAAATCGTGTGACGTGCCTGCATCAGTGATAAAGTCTGCGAGGCTGGGGAACATGTCGCAGTTCCCTCGACTGATACGGCCATGCCAGAGGTCTAGTTTTTGTGTGAAGGCGTGCACTTTGTTTGCAAGGAGCAAAATATGAGTTTCGCGGCCTTGCAAAGACAGGTTGAGGCCATTCAAGCGGTCAAATATATCGACCAAATAGGACAGAGATGCAAGCCACATAGTGTCATCCAGATGCTTCGCCAGATCTGATTTGATTTCTGTCAAAAACCACTTCACCTCCTCTCGCAATTCATACAACCGCTGTAACACCCGACCCCTGGAGAGCCAACGAACTTCAGTGTGCAGAAGCAGCTGTTTGTGCCCTGACCCCATCTCCTGGCAGAGGACCCCAAACAAGCGAGAGTTTAGCGGCCGTGATTTGATTAGATTTATCATTTTCACGGACTGGTTCAGCGTCGGAGTCAAAGAGAACTGGCATTTTTTTTAGCAGCTAGTGCTTCGCTATGGACCATGCAATGTGTCCATTTCACAAGTGGAGCTACTTGCTGAACACGAGCAGCTAGGCCACGCTCACGCCCCGTCATTGCCTGCGCACCATCCGTGCATAGGCCAATGCATCGGTCCCAAGCCAAACCATTTTCACGGATAAAAATATCAAGGACATTGAAAATGGCTTCTCCTATAGTGTGTGAACGAAGAGGCCGGCAAAACAGAACATCCTCCTCAATCGCCTTGTCCCGTAGATACCTGACATAAGTGAGGAGCTGTGCCTGCCCAGCAATATCAGTCGATTTGTCCAGCTGCAGCGCATAGTAAGGACTCTTTTTTACAAACTATCAGTTGCTCTCTGATATCATTGGACATGTCTACAATTCTCCTAGCGACTGTGTCATTGGACAGGGGTATTGCACCAAGTTTGGCTGCTGCACTATCGCCTATCATGATTCTGCACGTCTTGCGCTGACGGTAAAATGAGAGTCTCGGCGATTGTATGCGGTTTACCCAGTTTACCAATTCTTTTGGCCACTACATACGATGCCTCCAAACAAGTTTTTAATTAACAGCAGAAGGATGGAGGATATAAAGGAGATGTAACGCATCTGAGAGAGGCACGTCATCAAAGTTTGTGTGTAAGATTTACACACCATGTTTCAGAGTTAATGGATTCCAGTGAAGAGAGAAAATACGGGATACAACCCGAATAGTCAGATGTGTTGTGGACACGCTCTTGGCTCTTCCTGTAACAACGTGCTGAAACATGCCAAATAAACGCAAATAATTCAAAAAATTTTTATTATGGTAATATTCTCTTTATAATATTATGTTTATGACATTCACAATTATAGTTATTAATTTTGTGCTTTGCTGTTGTTCATAAGTTGCGTGTGCTTATGTACATTAGGGCTGGGATAAATGATTATTTTTTAAACGAATAATCTAGCGATTATTTTTTCGATGCATCGATTAATCTAACGATTAATTTTTTCAGACCAATTTGATTTCGATTATCTCCCCATTAATTGACTACTAACAATTTATATTTTAATATATAAGTTTTATTTTTCTGGGTTTTTAGGAGGAATACATTGAAAGAAAAGCATTGTTTTTACATTTGTTACAGTTATCTATTGGTTACATTTATATTATTTACATCAAGCTTTTGAATGGTATAATATTGTATATTGTTATTGAAACTTCATAATGTTTCACTTGATTATACATTTAGTCAGGAATTATAGTTTGGAAAAAGTCTTTGGAAAAAGTATAACTAGTAAAATGTTTACACATTATGTGAAAACTAGTACAAGTATATAAATAAATAAAAAGAGACTTACTCATGTTTATGATCTTCTGAATAAAGTTCAAGTTCAAGTTCAATTTATTTGTATAGCGCATTTACAACAGCCTCCTGGCTGACCAAAGTGCTTTACATAAGAGCAAGAATATTACACATACATAAAAATAAAATAAAAAAATAAAATAAATAAAAAATAAAATATACCAGACAAAAATTTAAAAACACCCATTTCAAAATGTAAACAGTAAACACAGTAGTCAGTACACTAAGGAAAATAAAAAAGTTTTTAGCAAGGATTTAAAAATAGACAAGGAAGGGGCCAGTCTGATCTCTAAAGGCAGGGTATTCCAGAGTCGTGGCCCAGCCACTGCAAATGCACGCTCCCCTCTACGCTTTAGCCTAACACGAGGGACCACCAACAGAGCCTGGTCACAGGAACGTAGGTTTCTTGATGGAGTATAAGGATGAAGAAGTTCAGATAAATAGACAGGAGCTTTGTTATGAAGGGATTTATAAATGAAGAGGAGAATTTTAAAGTGTATTCTCTGAGAAATTGGCAACCAGTGAAGGGATCTGAGAATTGGGGTTATGTGTTCATGTTTACGACAGTTTAAAAGAAGTCTGGCTGCAGCATTTTGGACTAGCTGAAGTCGTGCAATTTGAGATTTAGATATACCGCAATATAAAGAATTGCAGTAATCTAGACGCGATGTAACAAATGCATGAACAGCCATTTCTAGAGTTTTTGGAGTGAGAAAGTTTTTAATTTTAGACAGTAAACGAAGCTGATTGAAACTGGATCCAATAACAGAAGAGATATGTCTATCAAATTTTAAGTGTTGGTCAATAGTAATACCTAGGTTCTTCACCCGTGAGGATCTAAAAACGGATAAACTATCTAGCTCAGGGCTTATACACTGAGAGTTGTCATTAGGACCGAAAAGAATTACCTCGGTCTTGGCCTCGTTTAAGAAGAGGAAATTTTGGGCTAGCCATAATTTCACCTCCTCTAAACATTGGAGAAGAGAAGTGATCGCAGTGGAGTTGTTTTTCTTAACTGGAAGATAGATTTGAGTGTCATCTGCATAGAAATGAAAAGACACACCATGTTTTCTTAGGATAGAACCCAGAGGCAGCATGTACAGAGAGAATAGAGAGGGAGCTAAAATAGAGCCTTGTGGAAGGCCACAGGTCAGAGGAGCAGGGGAAGAGAAAAAAATTTCCCAGTTTCACTAAAAACCTTCTGTCAGATAGGTATGACTGAAACCATTTCAGAGCATTTGCTTTTAGACCTACCCAAGACTCTAATCTAGATAATAGTATGGAGTGGTCTATGGTATCAAAAGCGGCTGATAAATCTAAAAGAATAAGAACCACAGAGTCCCCGGAATCAGTGGAGAGGTAAATATCATTTAACACCCTCAAAAGGGCGGACTCAGTGCTATGAGCAGATTTAAAACCAGATTGAAAAATCTCATAAATAGAATTACTGGTCAAAAAGTGTTGAAGTTGATTCAGCACAATTTTCTCTAAAACTTTTGAAATAAAAGGCAAAACAGAAATTTTTTAGAACAGTGTGGTCCAGTGAAGGCTTCTTGAGAAGAGGAGTGACTGTAGCAACTTTAAAGTCGGCAGGAACGGAGCCAGTTTGGAGACACTTATTAATAAGAGACAGCAGACCTGGCCCAATCGAATCAATAATTAATTTTAAAAATTTGGGGTGAATGATATCGCTAGAACAGAATGAGGGCTTAAGATTGTCAATCACCTCCTTCAATTCCTGGAGACTGATGGGTTCAAAAGCATCCAAAAATGCAGATGAAGATGACATGATAGGAGAGATGGTTAAAGTTAAAGTGGGGCAGACACCAAGTCTTAAGTTAGTAATTTTGTCACTAAAATATCTCAAGAAGCTTTCACAGAGAGCATCAGAGGCCACAGGCAAGGTGTTAACAGAAGGATTGGTAACATATTGGATAATTGAAAACAAAACCTTAGGTTTAGAGTGATTAGATTCAATTATGTTAGAAAAGTATGCAGCTTTTGCAGACTTAGCTGCAGACTGGTATGAAGTAAGAGAGTCTCTGAACAATTGGAGAGAGATATGCAGCCTGTCTTTTTTCTATTTACGTTCTGCCTTTCTACAGTTTTGTCTTAGGAGACAGGTATCAGAGTTTTGCCACAGTATAGATTTAGTTTTTTGCTTGTGAGGCTTAAGGGGGGCAGTTGTATTTGCTGCCTTAAGCCAGGCAGAGTTCAAGAGGCTAAGATGTTGATCAGCATCCAAGTCAGATAACGGTTGATCTAAGTGCAACTGTGAGCAACAATCAGCAAAACACAAGTTGAAATTTGTGCTAAACTGTGGAGAGTAGAAGCGAGAAAGATTTACAGTAGTATTTGAAAAGTAAGAGAGCTCTGGAAGACACAGTGTGAATAATATAGCCTTATGGTCAGAGATCATAAAATCAGAGAGCACAACATCAGTCACATCAAGCCCATATGAGAGTACAAGATCCAACGTATGACCCTGAATATGAGTAGCATCACTGATCCACTGGGATAGATTAAAAGCATCGATAATATTAAGAAACTCATGTGATAAGGGGTTAGACGGACAGCATACATGGATATTAAAGTCGCCCACCAATAGAAAGCGATCGTAATTTGTGGCAATATTGCCGATCAGTTCAGTGAAATGCTGTATAAAATCCTTAGTGCAGTGCGGAGGACGGTAAATCACCACTAGACATACAGGACCATTCCAGTCCAAGTGAAGAAACTGAGCTTCAAAGCTGGAAAAGGCCGTTCCAGGGACCAATCGACAGCGTGCAGAGAGAGAGTTCTTTAAAATTGTTACTATGCCACCCCCGCGTCCACTCGGACGAGGAGAGTTAAAAAATGTGCAGTCATCAGGGATCAGATCAGAAAACGGAGTTAGATCACCAACCTTTATCCAGGATTCCGTGATAAACATAAAATCCAAGTTGTGAGCTGAGTAAAAGTCGTTTAATAAGAAGGTCTTATTCACCAAGGAACGGGCATTTAATAATGCCATCTTTGGTGGAGAGATAATAACAGGAGATGAGGACGCTCTTTCCAGCGCGCGTAGATTTCTGTGAGTTACTCCCCGACGTCGGGAGCCGAGGCCGATTCGGTGGAGACCGGAACGAGAAACAGGGCTCGGGTGCTGGGGGAGAACATGACGAAGCCACCGGTATGCCACGTCCAGTGGGCGCCAGGTGGTAGAGCCACCGTAAAACGATTCGTGAGAAGGATCAGAGAGAAGCCAGCCCGCAGATGAGCTTTCAGCTTCACGAAGTATCCTCCTCGGTTTCCTCGTTTCCTCCTTCGCTTTTTCCGCGGGATGTTGAGGTGCCACCGGCGGATATGTCCTGGGATAGCCGATGTGAACGGCTCATCGGTCTTGTTAAAGGAGCAGTGGACATCTAAAGTGTTTGTGAAAGAGGTCGCAACCGAGTTGCGAATATCCAAAAGTGCTTGACGGTCGTAGATTAAGAGCGTGTAGCGGTTTAAAAATAGAGCAGAAAACCAGACGAGCAACCACAAGAGCGACAGACGGCTGGCCCAGTACACAGGCGCCATCTTGCATCAATGTGTCCAGCAGGAAAGCAAAAACATGGAACATGCACATAAAAAACCAAAATAATAAAAATAAAGTGCTTCATTCTTTTTTTTTCTGAGGAAATCCATTTCTCAAATCCTCAACCACATCACATCTTTTTGGGGTGATTTATGTCTTAGTCCTCTAATAGCGAAGCAAACAGTAAAATAAAAGAACTTGAAGAACAGTCTCTCTGCTTTTTCTTCTGTGTGGGCATATTCAAGCTGCGTGCTTCAGTTTGAATCTGATTAGCGCGTTCAGTGCGGGGGCGTGGTCACATTAGATGTAATGAAGGGAGACATGAAAAACAGACATCACGTTGTTTTCATATGGCTTACTTTATCACAGAAAATATGTTTTCGGCAGCACTTGTTTAGTTTAAAAATAGACATGTCAAGCTTTCTATACAGCCGCCAACAACAAATGAGGGAGAAATTTTTTAATTCTAACGCTGCACAAAAACTAACAATGCATCAAAGCCAATCTTGTTACTAATCTTTGACATGCCCAAGACTGTGATAAAAAGGTATAAAAAAAAAATCCAGTCCAGCTTAAGTGGTAGAGCATAGCGTTATCAAGGTTGGGGGTTAGATTCCCCGGGAACACATGATAGGTAAATAGCCAGTATGGCTTCAATTTTGAATAAATCCCCAACAGTGTCACAAGCAAAGCAACCCCACACTTGGGCTGTGCGATATGGACATAAAAAACCTATCACGATTTTTTTTATCAATTTTGCGATTTCGATTTTAACCACGATTTTGACACACACAGACATGCTTTATAGTCATAAATGCATTCAGTATAAATTTTAAACATATTTCCAAAAGAAAACCAACGAGAGCTTTATCTCTAGCTCACTGTAGCGGTGCCTCAGGTGTTATATGTTTTGCCCAATATATTTATTGCCCAAGGGTCACTGTACGCATCTGCAGTGCGCATACAGTAAGTTATGTGTAAGCGGTTCAGAAGGAGCAACGAGAGTGCATTATTGTAACACAAAAGCACATTAAAATCATGTGCGAGCACGAATCTATCCACTTGCACCAGTGATGCGCGGGTCAATGTATTAATAACCTGCACCCGACCGACGTTTTCAACTAACCCGCCCACAACTCGGACCGCAAAAAAAATAAAATTAAAAATTAAATCTTGTACCCGACCCGCATTTTTAAAAAGCAGTAAATGCTCATCGTAGCATCATTGGGCCATAGGAACGTAGGCAAAACTAACTAGGCAAAAAAAAAAAAAAAACTTAATATATTATAATTTTGTCAAGAATTATAAAAAAAAAAAAAAATCATTAGTAAGCTCTTAATTTGTACTAAAATAGTATAGTCTGGCTATGTCTATTTGTGCGTTTCTGCAAGGTCAGCACAGCAGACATATGGCTCAGGGCCCGGTTTCCTGATAATGCTCACTCTTAGCGTGCCAAGAAGACCTCAAAAGATATATCTTACCAAAGTTGTTTATGTTCCTAAGTGTGTTCCCCGAAGTGTCCCTTAGGAAGCTTCTTAGCACGCTGACTCTTACGTCCGACGTTACAAGAGTGCTGTCCAAAGTGAAGGTGCTGAATTAGTTGGCATCGATTGCTCAGGAATCGATTTTCCTCTTCACGTGAAGGTGCAATACAGCATTAAGAAAGACAACACGTTCTATGCAAATGAAACACTCCTCAAATTATTATAGTAACATTTATTTTAACATTTTAAGTTATCAGTAGAATATAGACTATAAATTTAATTATCAAATGGTCAGTAATATGTTCACACCATATGTTGTGACGGTTAGACGAACAGGGGATCCTTCGCTAATCATCCACCCTCTTTATCCCGTTGTGCCACTTGTGCCGCTTCTTGACATGGGTTTAACGACTTATAAAAATTATATAAAACACTTTTATATTAATGTTAAGGTACTTTACAATAGGGCTGTGCAAAAAATCGAACGCGGTTTTCATGCACATCTCATCAGTAAAGACGCTCCTTTAATTAGAAGTATTATCTCCAGCACGTGTGTTCAGATCAGGGTTGCCAGGTTTTCACAACAAATCCTGCCCCGGTGCTTCTCAAAACTAGTCCAAAACTAATCGCGATTCCAGGAGGTTCCCAGATTTAAAAAAAAATGCTTCCCAGGGTTAAAATATACGTTTTTTTTGGCATGGTTGTCAAGGTAAAATTCCCATTTTAGGGGCTAAATATCACGTTATTGGTATTGGGGTTGCTTCGAACCGCGTACATGAAAAACAACCGCAGACTTGGCAACACTGGTTCAGGTGGAGCGGCAGTTCTACCGACAACTAACACAAAATCGCTTTCAAAATCGACAAAAAAAAAATCGCCTCCGATTTTAAAATCGATTTTGTGTAGATTGTCAGTGAATTACGGCTCGGTGTAGTAAATGCCAACCAGTTTTGCCAAATCTGTGGTAAGTTTTTCATGTACGCGGGTCCAAGCGACAATACCAATAACGTGATATTTAGCCCCTAAAATGCGAAGTTTACCAGGGGAACCATGCCATAAAACTTAAATTTTAACCCCGGAAAGCAATTTTTGTCGGGGAACCTCCTGGAAACGAGATTGGGCTACTTTTGGACTAGTTTTGAGAAGCAACTGGGCAGGATTTGTTGTGAAAACCTGGCAACCCTGATCTGAACACACGTGCTGGAGATAATACTTCTAATTAAAAGAGCGTCTTTACTGATGAGATGTGCATGAAAATCGCATTCGATTTTTTGCACAGCCCTACTTTACAATCAGAATTGATTGGCAAGCAGCTGCAGTTACTTCTGTTTAATCCGGTATTGATTGCAATTGGTTTATGTTTTAAATAAAAAGCAACATATCTACAATGAACAGAGATAGAGAGAGTTAGATACAGAATATGATGGGGAAGCAACGTAAAAAAGGTCACCAAGCCTCTCGTCAGAGGAAGTTGAAGTTTTGCTGGACATTGCCACCAGTGTGGACGCACCTCTACACCGCTTTAATTACATTACGAAAAAGCCTATAGGCTAATTACCACCATAATTGGTTTGTATACCACATAAAGTCAACTTTATAAATAGGCCTGGGTCCATTGCGAACATAATTTATTATAAGTCTTAAAAAATAACATAAAATCATTATTGAGCCACAACATTGTCAACATACCATAATTTGACTTATACTGCGCTGCACTTGAGCTGCATCTTGAGCTCAAACAACGCTAAGAGAGAGCTTACGAATGGTCCAGACCAACCTTACTAAAGTGTGACTTACAGAAGATATAATTAGCGTATGAACGTGTCGGGAATCGTGTCACAAGGTTAAGAGAGAGGTTAAGGAATAGGTTAAGAACTACTTGGCGATAAGAACGTTTTGGGGAGCCGGGCCCTGGTTTGTTCCGATCAGAGCTTGTGAGCAGAAAGCGCATTTCTGAATATCCCGATCCGCTCGCTCATTCCGTGGGGTCTCGCTCAATCCAGAACGGCCTGCTGGTTTGAAAATATGCAAGGAGTCATTTTATTGATTAGTAATAAACTGGTGTTTTCTGTGTTGCTGCAAAGATGAAGTTGAAGATGCAGACTCGCCATGAACGCCTGAGAGAAATGAACATTTCATATGGATTACATCATCAGAGAGTAGCCCATTTATTTTGGTTTGAATATTTTCGTTTAAAGGTAGACAATTCAAGCTGTCTGTAGTAATATATAGCCTATATTTCTCAAAACTGTGAGGCACACGCTGAGTTTAATTCACATGCAATGCAAGTGATCGTGCCTTATTACATTGTCTGCTATATATTTGCTTCTTATTTATTAAATACAGGCAACGGATTGATAAAACATTGATCAAAATTAAGATACAATTTATACAAAACGAAAATCTTTTAAAAAGAGTTTTCTATAAAACAAAACTTAATGAAGTCGTCAAAATCATATTTTACCAAAAACAGCGCCGTTGCTCCCCATGCAGTCTTCTTTGCCGCCTCCATCTCTACCTGCAGACTGAGTAGTGCGTCATCTTCATAGCAGTTATTCAGCCAATAAAGTGTAGACCTATGCATTTCAATAATGCGTCCGCGACCCGAATATCATTAAAAATATTTTTGAATGACTCATAACTGCAGGCACCAGCTCATTTTGGATCATCCTGCGCTTCACTGACTCGCACGCAGATTTCCTTTGCTCTGTTAACAAAACCAGATGCGCGTGCTCAGATCATAGACTGTATAAGGCTCAGATATATGCTGCCTTACAATGTGTCTCGTCTCGCTCAACCTGTGTCCTGTGCACTCACAACTCTCTCTGTGCTCATGTACAAGATATTTAATCTTTTCGCACCTTTCTATTTATAAAGTTTTCTGTTCTAGTCTTTTTACTGTGTGCAGTGTGAACGTTCTGTTCCGTTAACATGGGACAAAAAAAAAAAAAAAAAAAAGGCTACGCATCACAGACAGTGTGTGTGAAGCTGGAGTTAGGCATATGCCTAGTCTGCTCTCAGTGCTCTGCTTTCGCACTCCACTCAGGTGCGCTGCATCCTGATTGGTTCAGATAACATACTGCAGGAGGTCAGGGCTGCAGAAAATCGAGCTATAAGGCGATTTAGAAATAGTCTAATGTCCATTCCTTGTGTTCTTTAGCCCAAACAAGTCTCTTCTGCTTGTTGCCTTTCTTTAGCCGTGGTTTCCTAGCAGATATTCTATCATGAAGGCCTGATTCAAACAGTCTCCTCTTAACAGTTGTTCTAGAGATATGTCTGCTGCTAGAACTCCGTGTGCCATTAGCCGCGTTTCCACTGGCGAGCTTAAACCGCTATAACACCAGCATTAAACACTTTATAAAAGAAGTTGCGCTCAAAACTCACTTTCAGTCAGCAGCGAGTGTTTGAAATAACTTGATCCGATGTGGATTATATTCACGTAAACAAGGCAGAAATATTTTAAGCGATGTAAAAGACTATGCACGCTAAACATTAATGTTACCATAGTAAACATGGTAAATATAACCACTTGAAGAAATCAGACATGGGTTTCTCACGATCACAGTCGTGTATTTAGTAACTTATAAGTCTCGTCTCGAGAGTTTAGCTCCACGTTGCATCATAAAAAAAATATAATGTTTTTGTTCAGAAGCTTTTATAAAAATAGAGAGATTATCATTCATTCTAAATGTGATGTATAGAATACTGTGGCTACAAATAAACAGAAACCGACTGGACTGAATAAGCAGGCTATTTTCATAAGCGTTAAAAATAAATGGATAAAATAGAAATAAGTGTATTTATGTGTGGTTAATTTTGAGTCCTGATAAATTAAATCATTATGATCAATGTATCACTTATTCTATAGTTAAAACATTGATGCTTTTGAATTTGAATATTTAACAAAGCATGCAAACAAACGGCTGCTTTTAACATGTGCCTGCGGTGATCGTGCATGTTCCCTTGACTTATTTCTTAGTTTTCTGATAACTTCTCTTTGTTGGTGAAATGATGAGGTTGCGTGACGTTGTTCTGAGAGGCGTGTAAAGGGCATGTTTTAGTGACGTGCAGCGGACCTTCAGGCCCTGACAGTGGAAACCCTGCAGTATTCTGGCCTCAGTGCTACTGGCCCGAGGCTATGAGCCCCGCCCGGCCCGCTTTAAGCCCTGGCTCGCACTGGCCCGACAGTGGAAATGCGGCTATTGACCTGGTCTCTAATCTGAGCTGCTGTTAACCTGCGATTTCTGAGACTGGTGACTCGGATGAATTTATCCTCCACAGCAGAGGTGACTCTTGGTCTTCCTTTCCTGGGGCAGCCAGCATGTGAGCCAGTTTCTTTGTAGCGCTTGATGGTTTGTGTGACTGCACTTGGGGACACTTTCAAAATTATCCCAATTTTTCGGACTGACTGACCTTCATTTCTTAAGTAATGATGGCCACTCGTTTTCCTGTACTTAGCTGCTTTTTTCTTGCCATTATACAAATTCTAACAGTCTATCCAGTAGGACTATCAGCAGTGTATCTACCTGACTTCTGCACAACACAACTGATGGTCCCAACCCCATTTATAAGGCAAGAAATCACACTTATTAAACCTGACAGGGCACACCTGTGAAGTGAAAACCATTTCAGGTGACTACCTCTTGAAGCTCATCAAGAGAATGCCAAGAGTGTGCAAAACAGTAATCAAAGCAAAAGGTGGCTACTTTGAAGAACCTACAATATGACATATTTTCAGTTGTTTCACACTTTTTCATGGATTTCATGGGTTGCGTCGCACCGTTCGCATCCGGTGTTGTGTAATATTCAGTTCCCGTGGGTGGAGTTTACATGAATAAACATTTGTTCCCTAATAAGTGCACACTCCTCAAATCGCTACTTGGATTATTTTGAACAGGTAACGAAGTGTCAATGTTAAGCACTGAAGCATTGTAACAGTGTCAAAATGCAGTTTGTGTAATATTAATAGTCTGTATGCTGATTTGCTTGTGACTATTACTGCAGAGTATTCACGATAATGCTTGAAACAAATATATATGCCACCTAATAAATATAGCTATAGGCTAGCTATCTTGTGTCATTTATAACAAGTTTAGTTTGTATAAAGCCAGTGTTTCTGTTACCTAAATATGTCACATACATAGGGTACTGAAAACAATTTTCTTGCAGTGAAAATGTTAATATTGTAATCAATCTAATTTGTAATTGATTATATAAAACGGTGCATACAATCCTTAAATTAGTGTTCTGATGCAGTCTTCTTGGACATAGGTCAGCAGGTACTCAAAGAATATTATTTTTACATTTGGATAATAAATCATTTGTCTTATCATCACCAATGTTATAATATGGCTTTGATTTGCTTTTGTGATGTTGTAAACTGTCATGTAAAGTCACTGTCTGTTTCAGACTGGATGAGAGAGCTGAAGTCACTGGTACAGTAGCTGATCATTGTATGAACTGGACATACATGGAGGCTGTTCTCATCGAGAGACAATAAATATCTCACTCACCTAATTTTGCATTGCTTCATTCCATGCTTACTTTCACACAACTTTCCTTGTCTTTTCAATTTGAGTTATATTCATAAAGCAATTACTTCTGTACTTGTCATAGTAACATTTAATGATTGTAATATGTATGTGATCTAAAATATCATTGAGTATAATTTTAAACAGTAAACATACTTAAAGATAACATGTTATTTGTTAACATGCATGCCATGTTACTATTAATACACATCAGAGAACTGTCAACATTAAAAAGTTTTGTAAAATTATTGAAATATTAACTTTAATGAATCTCAGAGGATATTTATTTGGGTTAAGCGACAGAACAGAGTTTGGCTGACAAAGAAACATTTGGGTTTCATTGTATGTAATAGTTGTAAAATGTGAAGAACAATTTTGAATAAGATGTTCAAATGTTAAACGTTATTTACACAATGGATCACTATTCACTATTCTTAAACATGACATGATGAGGTTGTTTTTCAGTGCCTATGGTCAAAGAACAGACAATGTATGCTTATGGTATTATTATTATATTTATTATTAGTAGTTCTTTCTCAGATTGTCTAAACTGTTAAGCTCTGTATTTGACTGTTAACTCAATGCAATAAAAGAAAAATGTGTCCATTTTAAAAAGACTGTTCATTTAAATATAAAAATTAACTCATGTTGTTTCAGTGTTGCATGACTCACTCTGTAGAAGATACTTTAAAATCTTAGTAATAGGATAAAATGTGTGACAGAAGTAAATGTGCATTTATAATAATAAATACACTGAAGGGGCTGTGAAGGCTGGTAAAAAAAAAGAAAAAAAAAAGAAAGCATGACACAGGATGCTCACACCGATTTTATTAAGACACAGATACATTTGTAGTAGTTTGTTTCAGGTTTTTTTATTGTATTTTCTGCACTATAAAGGTGCACTTAAAAGCCTTAAAATCCGGAGCGCCTTATATATGGATCAAAATGTTAACATTCTCTTTAGCACAGCTCCTTCTAGTGGATGCGTAATGCAAACCCAGTCAAACGTTTGACTGCAGTATCTTCTATTCTATGCACCTTATAATCCGGTGCGCCCTATATATGAAAACAGTTCTAAAATAGGTAATTCATTGAAGGTGCACCTTATAATCCGGTGCGCCTTATAGTGCAGAAAATACGGTATACAAATTGTACTTGTCTCTCTCCAACTAGGTAGTCTAATCAAAGCAAACTATTAAAAAATAAAGCCCCACAAATGAAATGTATAGACGGTTTCAACGGCATCAACATAAACAAACGTTAATGCGCGTGAGCGCTTTTGTGGACCTAACTTAACTTCCGGTAGACTCCAAATAGAATCAATAACAACAGCCAAGTCCCTCTAGAGTAGATATTTTTTGATAACAAACAAAATGTGTTTTCTGTGTGGATCAGGTGGACTTAATGAAAATGCTAATTCATTATTTGCCAGCAGGAGATGTTTTAAAGCACAGACATAAAGCGCGAGAAATAGAGGTTTCCCCAGTAACAGCTGTAAACGAAGCAGAGCTGGTACGCTCATACGCTGCTTTATCACACATATAACATGCAAATCTTCTTTCAGAAATACAGCGATATAAAAACACCCGTGCCTCGTTTTGATATTTAAACATAAATGTAAGGAATTATTATTAAACGTGCAGTACATCACGTAATGTTACGTTACTCATGTATATTTAACGAAGCCTTTTTGAAAATCGATCAGTTTTAAAATTGTGGCGAGTCTCCAAAAATAAATAAATGTATGGGAAACACATCCCGCAGCACAACCACCTGAGCCCAACTTCAGTCTACTCATCACCTTGGCTTTAACTGCGTTTGTAGATGGCACCGCAGCCAGACCGATATACACAACACAGACCGGAAGTTAACTTAGGTCCAGGCGCGTGCGCCCGATGAAACCGTCTATAAAAAGCGAAATACACCAAACAGTAAAAACTGTATTAGGTAAGATATGTTAAAGGGGGGGTGAAATGCTATTTCATGCATACTGAGTTTTTTACACTGTTAAAGAGTTGGATTCCCATGCTAAACATGGACAAAGTTTCAAAAATTAAGTTGTACGTTTGAAGGAGTATTTGTGTTCCCAAAATACTCCTTCCGGTTTGTCACAAGTTTCGGAAAGTTTTTTTCGAGTATGGCTCTGTGTGACGTTAGATGGAGCGTAATTTCCTTATATGGGTCCTAAGGCACTTCTGCCAGAAGAGCGCGCGCTCCCGTATAGCGAGGCTGAGCAGCACAGACATTTCACTGATCAGAGCGATTCACTGATCCAAGCGAGAGCGTCGCGAAAAGTCACAAAAGAAGTGTGTTTTTGGTTGCCAGGGCAAGACAACCCTGCACAGATTACCAAAAAAAAAAAAAAAAAACAGCATTAAGGGACCGGTGGATGGAGTTTATTTTTACAGAGCATCAACGGAGTTGTGCAAGTGTTTTTGTTTGTTCCCTGCATTTCGAAGATGCTTGTTCACAAGGCCCAGTTTGACGACGGATTTGCGTATCGTTTATTTCTTAAGGATGATGCAATCCCAAGGAAAAAGGGGCACGATCGTGTGTTGGAACCGCAGGCGGTGAGTAAAACTGCATCAAATATTTCTGCCTCCTTGTTAGTGCGTCCCCTCCCATGCCAGAGACCCGGGTTCGAGCTCCGCTCGGAGCGAGTCGTTGCTGCTGCTGCTTTCGTTCAGTTTCAGCCTCTGGATCTGATTCTGGATCATAAATAAACGGCTGAATCTGACTGTAAGCCATGGTTTGTTTTGGATGATGGGTTTTCCCTCACGGTAATGTCAGAGCCTTTAATATGTTTTTCAACGGCTCTGGGTAATGTCACAGCTTCCACATGCTCTCAACGCAAAAGCCTATTCGCGCTCGTGATTCTTTAGCTCCGCCCACACGTTACGCCTCCAGCCGGTCATGTTTTTCCGGGAAAAATCGGTACAGACTATCTTTCTCTTATGAATATAATAAAACTAAAGACTTTTTGGATTTATGAAGGATGCAGTACTACTCTATATGTACTCAAGATTAACAGGATATTGAGTGAAAACGAGCATTTCACCCCCCCTTTAAATTACCTTATTGATTGTTTTTCTGTGTGCCTGTAATCAATCAAGCAAAACTAGAAAGACAATTTATCATATTACACAAACTATCCATTGTTTTGGCACGGTTGCAGTTAATGCTAATTAACACTTAACATTGACACTTCATTACCTGTTCTAAATAATCCATTAAAACAAATAGTTTTGACGAGCGTGCACTGATATTTTCAGTTCCATTCATTTGCACATTTTAAGGACACGCCCATAATGGGAACTAATGAATATTCATGTTAAATGCGCAGTATGGAATTTTTGGCCACCAGGGGTCACTCAATCAAAATAATAACATAAGACGTACTTTGATGATGTCGGGAAAGAGCGTAAGGCTCATGGGAGTTGTTGTTAATTGGAACACGCGCTCTGTCGCTCCCTATCATTCCTCACTCATTCTAACTTAGTATTTTGACAATCACGTCTTTTCGAAAGGAGAGATATAGACGGTTTCAATGGCAACAACATAAACAAACGTTACTGCGCATGAGCGCTTTTGTGGACCTAACTTAACTTCCGGTAGACTTCCTAAATAGACTCAATAACAACAGCCAAGTCCCTCTAAAATAGATATTTTTTGATAACAAACAAAATGTTTGCTGCGTGGATCAGGTGGACTTAATGAAAATGTAATTCATTATTTGCCAACAGTAGATGTTTTAAAGCATAGACATAAAGCGCGAGAAATAGAGGTTTCCCCAGTAACGGCTGTAAACGAAGCAGAGCTGGTACGCTCATACGCTGCTATCAGGCATATAACATGCAAGTCTTCCTTCAGAAATACAGTGATATAAAAACACCTGTGCCTCGTTTTGATATTTAAACATATAAATGTAAGGAATTATTATTATTAAACGTGCAGTACTTAACGTTACTCAATGAAGCCTTTTTAAAAAAAAAAATCTGTTTTAAAATTGTGGCGAGTCTCCAAAAATAAATAAATGTATGGGAAACACATCCCACAGCACAACCACCTGAGCCCAACTTCAGTCTACTCATCACCTTGCCTTTAACTGCGTTTGTAGAAGGCACCGCAGCCAGACTGACCGGAAGTTAACTTCCGATGAAACCGTCTATATGAATTATGAGACCCCTATCAAATCAATATTCCATCTAGCTAGTAGTAATACATGTTAAAAAACACGGCCGCCTTTCGTTAATAATTATAATTACGTTCTACTATGATATCGAACAAGTTAGAGAACTGCATTTGAAGCTACTTTATTCAGCTAGATATAGAACAAATGTAGATTTACATGAGAGCTAGTCCGTCTGCGTTTTACACAAGACATCATCGTTTAACAAAATGTACGGATAGATAAAGTTAGCTGAATGGATGCATACCTGTTTATCAGAATGCAAGCGAGTTCGGCATCTCTCTGTAGTTTCAGCTTGTCACGAAGCTCTCTCTATCTTGGAAATGCAACTCCAATATTTACCCGTGTCTTGTAGCTTCTCTTGTCCCAAAACCATCTCGGGTCATTTATTTCACCCGTGCGTTTGCGCTTCACAGAACGTGCAGGCAAAGCATAATCATGATCCATAACTAAGTTATTGATTGAGGTTTAAATACGAATATAAATATAAAATATAATAGTCTCAATTAAGGCTACTACTTTTTCTTCTTCGTCTCGTCTTTGTTTCTGTTCACCTTTGTATTTGGCGGTTCCGCATGAAGTTAGATAAACTAGAGGGGTCAAAGTTTATACGACGCCATAGACAGGCGACAAAACGGAAATAAAGAAACGTACCGTGTCTTCTAATTAAACTATAATTTTCTCCGGATTTGAAAGTTCGTGGAAACTGTCGGGATGATGTACACAACTAAAAAATATATATAATATATAGTGATTTCTGCTATTTTTAAAGCAGAAAAATTACATATTGCGCCTTTAACTCCACCCACGGGAACCGTTTTTCACGGGACCGAATATAACACAACAACGGGCGATTCATGATCAGAGTGGCAACCTCTAGCTGTTTGAAAATACATGTCTATAAAATTCAGCCATAAAAACATTTCAATTTGTTAAATTTCAAATGTTAAATATTCGTTTAAAAAAATCTAATTCAGAACTATTTAAACTACCACCTAAAATTCAATTTTGTTAGATTACACTTGCAAATAATTCAAATGTACACAATTCAAATTCAAATCATTTTGTCATAATATTAGCTCCATAGTTATTGTGTTATGAAATGTAATTTTAAAAGTATTTCAGGCGAGACAGTAGTTGTTTAAAACTCAAATCTGAGGTTTATTCATAAAGACAGTGCCTCTTTAAAAATGTGTTTCGCCGATTACAGAGACAGTGAGCTCCACGCGATCAGCGGGAGCTCAGTAATCATGTATCCACCGAGAGCCTTAACTGGGCTAGACCTTCTGATATGTGCTGCTGGCTCTGATATCTCTTTAGTGGTTAAACAAAATATAATTCGTTTTGGGTAAATAAACAGGTAATCTTTGGTCTGTATTCAATTTATCTATGTTAAAATGAAAATAAAAAAAGGCAAATTTATATAATATTTTGTTTCATTGTAATGACCGTATATATACACACATTTCCCTGAACTAAGTACATTTCTGCGGCTATTATGTTCAAATGAAAACAAAAGGAGGCAGTGGTATTTGATATCCTATTTTGTTTTATTGTAAATATACAGTGAGGAAAATTGCAGTAGCCAAGGCGAGCTGCCTGATGTTATCAAGTATGTTGCTGTTTGCAGAATTACCGGATTTGCGTCGCCATCACAATCCTGAGTCGAATGCGCAAAGTCTGAACTACCGAGGATGCAAGTCCAAAATCAGCGTACTTTGTATTGAGAAATGCATGCAGACCTACACAGTTACTGGCGCAAAACATGATTTGGTTGCACAAATTGTTTTATTAGTAAGCCGCTCTGGATAATAATGTAACTGTATTGCATACAGATGTGCTTTTTATTTTACTTGCCATCTTTTAAACCACATGCCTTCTTGTTTTATTTCTTACAGTACACACAGTGCATTGCTCCTTCTTGTTTTATTTCTTACAGTACACACAGTGCATTGCTCCGTCTTGTTACCTTAACCCAGGACCGCAGCTGGGGTTAGAGGGGCCCTGGTGCAGGTTGTGCAGTGGGCCCTGTTTGAAATGTTTTAATATTAACTGTTAAATGTTAAATGTTACATTAAATGTAATGTTAAATGTTATATTAAATGTTTGTTCTATTTATTTATTTGTGCTACTTACACAATGTAATTTTTATTTTTTTTTGTAGGTGTCCCGAAACTAATTAAAAATAGCACTGCATAGACTTCACTGAAAAATAAAATAGTCAAACCGAAATTTATTCAGACACCTTCAACATTTCTCACCCTATCAGTTCATTTGCTATAGTTTAGAAATTGGTAATAAAATATGACACGAACTCAGAGTTAAAGGTCCCATTTTACGCACTTTTTTTGAAGCTTTGATTGTGTTTACACTGTGTAATATAACGTGTTCATGTTTCCCAGTATTTTTCACACAATTCACCTATCTGTATACCGCTGTTTTCACTGTCATAAAAACGGAATGATTTCTTCCTTGTTCTATAAAGTCCCTCCTTCAGAAATATGTAACGAGTTCTGATTGGGCCAGCGGTTCCTGTGTTGTGACTCGACAGCAGCTTACAGCATGCTGCCCTCCTGCGAACGCGATTGGACTTTTTGAGTAATAGGACCACTGGGAGGAGCCAGAGGAGCTTGATTTTTTTTCACAGATTATCTGTCTCATATTCTACTGTCAGGACATAATGACAGGTTTAACAAATATGTAAAAAATATATTTTTACAAAAGTTACCTACTGCAGCTTTAAATAAAAGATTAACTGTAACCATGTGAAATTAAAGACAATAACTGCATTCTACAATCCAAACACCACAATCAACACACATTCAATAAGATGTTTCTTAATCAGTATTCAGTATTTTAGTTTTTAAATTTGGTTTTAAATAAAAAAGGTCTTTACCAGTGAGACTAAATAAAAGTATGCTATATAAATACATTTCCCAAAATGTCAAATAATGTTGCAAATAAATCAAAGATGCAAAGTGTTTCATTCATCCAATTAAAATAAATATATAAATATATAGGGTAATGATTCACATCTATATTTTTGATTACTTGAGCCAATGAAAAATAAATAACTTATTGTCTCAAGTAAAAAAAAAAAGAAAAAAGATGTGAATCATTACCCTAAAATGTTTTAATTGGATGAATGAAACACTTTTTTTCAGTGTGCTACAGCAGGTGATTTTTAAATCAAATTAAGTCTATGTAATTTTAAGGTAAACTAAAAATAATAATCCTAATGCAGGACTGACGTTTATTTTTGGCTTTTCAAATGGGTATGCAAGTTCTAATTAAAAAAAAAAAACTGTTTTGTCACCGTTTAGTCCGTTTCGTTTCTAGGGATGCACCGAAATGAAATTCTTGGCCGAAGCCGAATAATAATGAAATGCTTGGCCGAAGGCCGAATACCGAACGCAGTGTTTCGCATTTTTTCCATTTATTTTGCCAATCTGTCACCTTTTTCAGTCCTTCTGAGTTTGCAGGTATGGACATGAGATGCAGCACTAAACAGTATCTCACTGTTGGTGCGTGTGCATGGAGCAGACAAGTACCTGCAGAATAGTTGGAAATTTTATTGCAGTTTTCTGACAGTTGCTCGTTTCAAAACGAACAATGTCTTCAAGATAATGAAATGGTTGAAACCCAGTGTAGGCCTACTATTTTACTACACTGAAAATAGTTAAATTTTCACAAAATACATATAAAATATAGGTAGTAACACTCTACAATGTTTGTTAACATTATTGCATTAACTAACAATGAGCAATACATTTGTTATGGTATTTATTAATCTTTGTTAATGTAAGATAATAAAAAAATATTTAGTTCATGTTAGTATATGTGCATTAACAATTTTAACAAATAGGCCTACCACTTTTGATACTTTTTAATTCAGAAATTACAAATGTGATACTTTATTTTAATACTGTATTAGTAAATGTTAACATTAAGATTAACCCTTAGGGGACTAAGCCCTTTTTGGTCCGTTTTCTCTATTTTTACATTTCGGCTTATAAACCATATGTAATGAGGATGGACCACCATGTATTTGGTATCAATGGATTCAGAAGACCCTAAGCTACCATAAGCATGCATGCAATATGTCTATAAAGGAAGTATGAGTGAAAATTTTTACAAAAAACTAGAGAATTTCAAAGACGAAAATGAGATTTTTGTCATTTATTACTGAAAATCCTACCTCACACAACAATAGTTAAAAGTTTTTGACCCAAAAATATATTTTTCAAACTCTTTGCTTGACAGAAATGGGTTAATGTTCAATCAAATGTGTAAAGATCAATTAAATAATTAACTTTATTTACAAACAGTCCTAGGCGTTTTTTTTATTTTTGGGACTAAGCCCTTTTTGGTCCGTTTTCTCTATTTTTATATTTGGGCTTATAAATCATATGTAAAGGAGATGAAACACCCTGTGTTTGGTATCTATGGATTCAAAAGACCCTAAGCTACCATAAGCATGCATGCAATATGTTTATATAAAGGAAGTATGAGTGAAAAATTTTACAATAAACTAGAGAATTTCAAAAACGAAAATTAGATTTTTGTCATTTATTACTGAAAAACACACAATATAGAACAGTTTTTGAACAAAGAAAATTTATTTTTTCAAACTCTTTGCTTGACAGAAATGTGTTATTGTTTAATCAAATGTGTAAAGAACAATTAAATAATTAACTTTTTTTAAAAACAGTCCTAGGCATGCCAGTGAGCAAAGCAAGGCCTCTCCAGGCCTTTCCAGTAATTGTTCCAGAGCTTGTTCTGCCGTAAATCTTTTACTGCTTGCCATTTTGATAAAACAATTCTGTAATAATGCTGTATCTCTCTCGAATTTATCTCTTTGTGCTCGCTAACACTCCGATCGCTTTCTGCTTTCTCCACGTGATGCTGATTCTCCGATCGCTCGAATTTAGCTCTTTGTGCTCGCTAATACTCCGATCGCTCTCTGTAACACTCCGATCGCGTTCTGCTTTCTCCACCCTGATGCTGATTCTCTGAACGCTTATTGATTACATGTCTTTTACTTTAGTCCAGCCAGCTTTTACAAGGCTACAGCAGAGCTACAGAGTCCTCTGAATCGCTAGAAGACATAACCTTCCTCTGATTGGGTTAGAAAAAGACTCCTCCCAGCGGCAATTTTTCCATTGGCTGTTGCGTGTTGAATCTGCCTAGCACAATCTTTTTCATTGGCCTGTTTACGCAGTGGTATTGCGCAATAAGGGAAGTGTTTAATATACAAACTGGACACCGCTGTTTTCAGCGGAATCTGAGGAAGACGGCAAAAAAACCCGCATCTCTCTAGCATTAATAGTTTTTGAGATAACTACACATTTGTAAAAGTATGCCATTTTGGGCGGTACCGCCTAATCCGTCCCCAGAGGGTTAATAAATGCTTTTAATAAGGGTTTTTCATTGTTAATGTTAAAAATAGAAACTACTTATAAATTGTTACCATAATCCAAAATATAAATAAAATCTTAAATTAATTTCCCATACAAGGAGCTTACCTGCGTGCCATCTGCACCAGGTCGGGAAAGCGGCCTTGATTGGTCCTCCAAAATTCGAGAGGGTTATTGCTCGTGGGGATGGGGACTTCTGAGAGATACCCATCTACAGTGTTGAGAAAGTTCACTTTCTACATGAACTAGCTCAAAGTTCAATTCACAAATTTTAAAATGAACTAGTTCAGTCCATAGTTCAAACTACAAAATTGAGTTCATAGTTATTTTTTTCCATATGTTGCTGCAAGCTATTATTTTTTCACAATTATTGCCACAGCCCATATAGAAACACAGACAGCAATTATTTTATCAGTTTTAACAATGAAGCTATGCGTCAGATTTCATCTTCATGTCATATCCAATTTTGAATCCTTATCCAACTAGGGTTTACATTAGCATTGAGGGGACAGCACTTCCCCCTTGTTGCTTTAATGTTTTGTCTCCCATTCTCACCGACCTTGTCATAAACATCATAAAATTCTTTTAAATGATCATACGCCTTCTTGCTACATGCTGCTGTCGCCTTTTTTTTTCGTTTCTTTGTTTTTTTTTGTTTTTTTTTGATGACGCGTCACGCATGCGGCAGACGGCGGTGGGACACTAGTGGCTGGTGTTGCCAGATTGGGTGTTTTTTCGCTACATATTAAGACCAGTTTACGGTGTGTTTTAGCCGGGTTTTCGCCTGGAAAGCTCTATAGAAATCTGGCACCCTATTGAACGAAGTTAACCTGAGAGAGCGTGCCGTTCACAGACACCAGAATGAACAAGTTGACAGTAACGTTCATCAGGCATTAATACAGCACGTTCAGTTCACGTTCGCCCAAAATATGAACGAGTTCATTCATGAACTATCGTTCAATGAACGCGTTCAGGCACAACACTGACCATCTAACTGTTGAGCGGTCGAGCTTGTCCTCTGTCTTGTAAATGGGTTATTCTTTTGGAGGATCTCATCGAACATGTCAGACAGCGAGACTGTGCGCGGCTCATCTGTAGTACGAGCCCGTTTACTCTCTGCTCTCTGTTTTCATCTACTGCGCTGTGCATCACCTTACCATCTCCATCACCTAGCGGCTTTCCCAAATCCAGAACAATGTCTGCAAACGGCCGTTTTTGTCTCTTTATCTGACACTTTTTAAAGTGCTTCCACACTGCTGACAAGTTTGCTCCATAAAGCGCGCGCCTCTCACTCTATGCGGGTTATTTGATTGCGTCATTAAAAACGTCATTGTTCGGCAAAATTTATTCGGCCTTTTTACTTATTCGACCGAACACTGAAAGCGTTTTTTTGGCTATTTTCGGCCGAATAATTTCGGTTGCCGAACATTCGGTGCATCCCTATTAGTTTCTCATCCAACACGTGAGAAGTTGAGCTGAACATCTCTTCACGGTCTACTCGTGTTCAGGGCGCGGACCGGTGTCCTGACATTTTATCCTACCCTGCAAGATTTTCCTACCCGGGTTTACTGCGCATGCGCACATCAATATCGCGTCCTTTGTCTCATGCGCAGGATCCTGCTATCTGTGCCTCAGACATGAAACTCTGCATTTCCAGTGCTGATCGGCTGTCTGTGTCCTGCGCACAGATTTCGAAATACTCTTCCACACAAATGACATAGCGAACGATTACAATGTAGTCAGTGCCCGCGAGGGCACTTCCGGAAAAATCGTCAGAGAAAAGACCAAAAACCGGCCGATTGCCAATCGCATATTTTAAGCAAAAACCATCCGGTTCCGATTTATGGCCGGTCAACCGGTGCATCCCTACATAAATTGTAACCATTAATCTCCAAGTACAGCGTCCCTGGGAAGGCCAAACAAAGATGATTGGACTCAGAGATGAAAATAACAGCGTTTCCACGACATGGCGAAAAACACAAACACAGCTCTTCCTTCTTCTCTGTCGGAGTGCAACAAGGCCACGCCCCCTTTTTTGTGAATTCATGTGTGCGGAGGTTAGTCAAAAAACTGTTTTAGTGACATCATTACTGCAGGAACTAGAGGGATGTAGTCCAAACAGGTCGTTTTTTGTAGGCGAATTCTGTTAAATCAAATATCTCGCTTGGCATTGAACTTTGAGCTTTAGAATTTTACAGATATTATTTATACTCTAACAACAAAATTATACACTAACTAAAGTTTAAAACATGGGATCACGAAGAAGGGGACCTTTAAATTCCAAACAAATTCCTCTTGATAATGTCAGATAACTTTGATAGAAAGATATGTAATGGAATCAACCAAAACTTCAGACAACTGTCAGTATGACAATATTTACACAACTATCCATACTTTGTTGAACAGTTATCAAGCAAGCAATGCTTAATTTTGTTTAGTCTGTGGTGTGAAAAGGTTCCATTAGCAATTCAAGAAAGAAACACTTCAGCAAAACATGGTCAGGTCGCTAATTTATTTTGTTTTAATTTTTATAAATTTCACTGGTAGTCTACAGTATGAAGAATTTTTGGGTATAATATTTCACAGATCACTGTATTTTGCTATACTCACTTACATAAATGAACTAGTGTCCTGCACCCACCAGTAAAACATTATAATCAATTATATCTGATTTCTGGTTTGACTGTGGATAAATTCTTGTTAAAACTACAAAGTAATTCAGTCAAGAGCAGTGAGTGATCAACTTTCATTTTCATACATTTAAGACACTGACAGCAGAGCTACTAAATTAGGCGCGGTCACTTTAAGACAATACATCCATTATAAGGATACACATCCGATTTCTTTCTCAACTCTTTAATTTCACTTAAGACATAACCACAGACTTTTCGAACACACTTTCCAAGACAGGTATTTTGACACATTTTGTATGCATTTGTTGTCGGTACAAAAGCAAGAAGACTTTGAGACGCGTCTCTGCATGCGCTCTGAACACCAGAACGCCGCGGTGCTGGCTATTTTTTTCCGTTCAGATGCAGGACGCCGCGGACGTCCTGAAGGAGAGCTCGGTTCAGTGTTGCTGTCCATGAGACGCGTCTCTCGTGCGCAACAAACAGAGCGCGCAAGTAACCAGCTAACCAGAGTAACCTCAGTTGAGCTTTCCCGCATCGCGGGGCTGAAGCCAACTTGATGTGTTGAATGCTCAAAGCAGGTTATAAAATGTATTTTTAAAATACACATTTCTGTTTTAATAAATGCTCATAGTAAATCATAGCATGTTACCTAAAACATAAGGTAGGTACAAAAATAATCAGTGATACATCTGTGACCTAAAAAAAATTGGGTCGCATTTTCATTTCAAAAGGTCGCCCTGCTACATCACCAGTCTATTTGCCTAATTTTCCTGGTACTTTAGACTGCAGTGGAAACACAGAAAGCAACAGGTCTGGAGGGGGTTCCTGGGAAAAAAGTTCCTGGTACAAATGTTCCGGGTAATTTCCGTGGAAATGTGGCATATGGCTCTGTGTATTAAATACCGCTCTATCTGAAAGCACATGCTCACATCGCACACAAGTGCATATCCTTTGACTACAAAAACACGACTAAACAAGACTACATTATAAAACTATCAATAGGGCATTTAATGTCTGTTGTTCTCCGGTTGTCAGTCGAAATGACAGTTCTCGTGTAAACATTATAGGCCTATATAAGTCCAAGCCAATTTATTATTCTTTCCTTTTTGTCTTAGCTTTTCAAAATATTTTGAAACAAATTAATTAATTTCTTAAACAAACAGACTTACTGGGTGAGCAGGGTAGGCTATGACAGCCACCATTTCATACTCTGCCCAGCTGATGCAAAGAACAGAATTTATATCTACATAGAAGAAAGCCCCGTCTAGACTCTGCCCCGGTATGAGTTGTGTTAAGCTATTCAATACTCTGTTTGATGAAAAAAGATGAAATGTAGGACTATTATTCTGCTGCATGATAATGCGGAAGAACTGACAATGGCACTAGGGCTGAAACGATTCCTCAAGTAACTTGAGCAACTCAATTACAAAAATTGATCGAGGCAAATTCCTCTGCCTCGAAGCCTCTTCATTTATTGTAAATCTCAGGTCAGGTTCTTTCGCAATGATTGTTTTAATGTGACAACACGTTTACGTCACCCACAAAGTGGAAGGAGACACAAGCGCTGCGTCCGAAGTCGCATACTGCAAGGAGTCAGCAGTGTTTTGATTTGAGGGCGCAGGCAAACGTAAAGAGAACGTTGTGGTGTGTGTCCATTTCAAGATAGAGCTGGTATACCACAACTCCAGAACTGCGCTGACAGTCACTTCATGAGCATTTGACCATTTGATTAGAGTAAAACTAGTGTCACATCACATACACAGAACTGTAAAGATACGTCAACCCGTCGAAATAAAAGTCCTGCTTTAGACAAGTATTTGCCAGAGATGTATTACTATTGTTCAGCAGAATGTATATAGCCTCCTACTAAAAAAAAAAAATATAATAAAAAAAAATAAAAAAATTAAAAAAAATCAAACATTATTTTTGTATTCTTTTTTTAAAGGTTTAATCACACAAAATTACTTCCATGTTTTAATTTTAATAGTAAATCCCCTTTGTTTACCGAAAAGTTACGTTTGCTTAATTTTCAATAATTAAGATAAATTAAATTAATGTTTTATGTGTTTAATGTTTAATGTGCATCTCAGAAAATGCTTTATTTAAAACCCCAACCGAATGGCACTTAAATGCACTTAATTCATCTTTCAACTTTATTGTCCTTGTTCACAGTACAAGTACAGACAGAGAAACAATGGGTAATAATTATTATTATTTTTTTTTTTTATGTATGCATTGCATTCTATGCATTTATTTATTTTATTTTTTAATTCTATAAAAGGAAACTTAGTTGTTCATTTCAAGAGACCCAAGAGTCTTATTTTCTCTTGCATAATTAATATTGCACTTTAAGCAAAAACACATTTCATCCGATTACTCGATTAATCGATGGAATTTTTGGTAGAATACTCAATTACTAAAATATTCGATAGCTACAGCCCTAAATGGCACAGTTTGATCATTGATCTGACCAATCAGCAGAAAGGGGCATTTTATTCCTGCCTACGTGTCGAAATTAGACATTCATGTGGTTTATAAATTTTTCTACCCTGTATGAAGAATTCAAACTTTTCAATATTAAATAAAAAAAGAATGAAAAAATGAGCATTCAAAATTCCTTTTTATTTGTGTGTGTATTCAAACATGAATAAAGCAACCGATAGTCCAAATACTAATATTTTTTAAGAATGACAACTATAATCAAGATAAAGACGATTAAAGGGGTCATACATGGGGCACACAATATGATGTGCATTAATGCACAAAAATTATGTGTGTGTGTGCGCATTCATACCCCTGTCACACTGGTCACTATTAAAGGGTCGACCGATGAATCAGTTTTGGAGATTAATCAGCACCGATAGTTGATTGCTGGAACAGTCAGTTATAGGCAAAAATCCATGCCGTTAGTTTTCTGTGTTGTGTCAGTTGCTGAAGTATAGTTGCTAATATAACGATAATGGCATAATAATGCAGGTACACATTTTCAAATATCAATAAACTTATTTTTAAAGACTATTTAACATTGAAAACGGAAAACATTTTAAATAACCACAATAAATGAACAAAATATCCAAAAACAATAAAAACTTTGTGTGGCTTAAAATGTATTAATTTTGTATGTTTGTATGTTATAATAAATTTGTTTTTTGTTTTTTTTTGCTGCATGGTAATAAGCTCACTGGGTGCGATGACGTGCAACCACATGCCTACAGGCATATTTAGCTGAGCAAACCTAATGAAGGGAGTGAAAAGCAGACTACTAGGTGGGACCATTTCGACAGAAGTTACTTGCAAAATATGCTACATGGTGTTAAAATCAAGCAGTAGTGCAAGTACAATGCAATATCACTTGGATTGCAAACATCCACAAGCAAATGAAAGGTACTCCCCAAAGCTGGCCACTCTAGCGAGCTGTCTGTGCCATCGGTGGGGGTGTTTTCTGCTACGGGCTGTCCACAGTTTGCAATCCAGACTTACCCCACATCATGACATGTTACTTATTTTTTACTTATTTTGTTACTTATAAATGTATATTATGGGTGTAACGATACGCGTATTCGTATTGAACCGTTCGTTGGACTAATTAATTATATATATATAAAAAAAGTGAAATATAATGATATGCGTTCAACAAGGTAGCCCAATAACCCAAACGAAGTAACAGGCAACGCCCCTGACACCCCCGAAGAAAAAAACACCAACTTATGTGTTTATGATAGGCTACTCAGTCGCACTGAGTGAGTGAGCAGTTCATGCACGGTACGCGGTGGCCAGTGCATTTAACAGACCAGAAATAGAAGATCCTCCAATAACCAACAGGTCTGGTGTTTGGGTGCACTTTGGATTCCCTGTAAGCTATAATGGTGATGGCAAGAGAGTGGTGGATAAAAAAAAAAACGGTATGTCGCATCTGCAACATGACAATAGGGTACAACAGCGGGAATACAAAAAAAAAAAAACACCAGCAGGAATACTTGAAACATGTCAACTCATTTACGCCGACATCACCTTAGTGTGTCAGTATCTGGGAAAAGACGAAAAAAGGAGAAACATACACGCAACTATCCCCGCAGCATTTAGACATACATTTCCAACGGATTCAAACAGGGCAAAAGACATCACCACGGTGATTGGCTTCATTTACGTTTTAGCCGCGGATGTGAGACCTTGCTATTTACAAGGTATATATAATGTGCAGAGCGCAAATCTTTCTGCTCACGTGTTGGAACTCGGCACACGCTCTCAGATACACGTTGCTCGCCCAGAGAGTATGCCTGCACTTAAAACGTGTTCAGTGCAATCGCGAATCTCTTCGCTTAAAGCGTGTATGTGCTTAGACTGCGTCCCTAGGGTTTGCGCATGGCCAATTACTCTTCTCTTCAATTTCTTTCTCTTTGCTCTTGTCATAAACGCTGTCAAAACGGCAACAACCAATCAGAAATAGGCTTCAACAACTGACCAATGAAAACGCGACATCGTACATGAAATCTTATTGGTTGATACTGAACCGCACATGGAACACATGGAATAAGTTCACTGAAGTTCAATCAAGACAATACATTTGACATATTTAACATCAAAACAAATAAAACTGGTTACCTGAGATCGTGAATTCGGTGGATCCATCTCGGCTCGTCTTGATTGAACGTCAGTGAATTTATTCCATGTTATGATTGATGATCAGCTGATTTTCTCAGACCACATAAAACTGTCTGATCCTGCAAATTTGCTTTATTCAACATCAAGATGATCAAGCCCTTTCTTTCAGAACATGCTGCACAACTCCTTGTTCAAGCTCTTGTTCTGTCCAGGCTGGACTATTGCAATGCTCTCTCTGCAGGTCTTCCAGCCAGTTCTATCAAACCTTTACAATTAATCCAGAACGCGGCAGCAAGATTAATTTTTAATTTTCCAAAAAGAATACACGTAACACCTCTGTTTATCAATTTGCACTGGCTTCCAGTAGCTCCTTGCATAAAATTCAAGGCATTGATGTTTACCTACAAAACTACCACTGGCTCTGCACCCATTTACCTAAATTTGTTACTTCAGACTTATGTGCCCTCTAGAAGCTTACATTTTTCAAGTTAACACTCACTATTCTAATTCTATCCTTAAATTTTTTTTTTTACTACTTTTCTAATATTTTTGTATTCTATTTTCTTTTCATTTATTATGCAATTGTGTGTGTATATATATATATATATATATATATATATATATATATATATATATATATATATATATATATATATATATATATATATAAATAAATGTATGTATGTGTGTGTGTGTGTGTGTGTGTGTGTGTAAAGACCTCGAACACAGCTTGCTCTATTCTTTTTTTTTTTATTCTATCTGTTTTCTTTTTATTTATTATATTATTTAAAAGCCCATGCTTCGTGTACTGTGTTATCCTAACTGAGACTTGTTATAGCACTTATATTCCAGTGCTCTTTTTGTTGTTTTTGATTGCTTCCACTGTCCTCATTTGTAAGTCGCTTTGGATAAAAGCGTCTGCTAAATGAATAAATGTACATGTACATGTACATGTGAATAAGAATTCATGTACTATGTCGTATTTTCATTGGTCATTCGTTGAAGCCTTTTTCTGATTGTTTGTTGCCGTTTTGACAGCGTTTATGCCAAGAGCTAGTGATGGGAAGTTCAGCTCTTTTCAGAGAGCCGGCTCTTTTGGCTCAGCTCCCAAAGAAGAGCCGGCTCTTTCGACTCCTGAACGGCTCTTAATTTAGGATTTTTTGTAGGCCTTTGTTTTACCATAACTTTGCAAAAAAAAATGTTTGTTTTTGTGTTGAAAACCCTTTCATGTGCAGTGTTCTTATGAGAATCCTTATAATTGCCTATTTTTGTGCATTTATTTTGTTACAAAACCATTCTTTTGTTTAATATTTTAATCAAACATTTTATTGCACAAATTAACAACAAAACCGCAAATAAATCCACAGAACTAGAACCAAACTCAATCAAACAGTATTAATTAAATTTAATTTAATTTTAATTAAAAAAATAAAATCCTCAGCTTTGATGGGCTGATCTTATTTCTTCTTTCTGTGATTATCTGCCCTGTTTTTTGAGAAGATTCTCTCTGAAGGAACCGATGTTGCCACAATACACAGTCACGACTCGTTAACTTGCAGTGGAGTGCCGCTTCACTTCATCCCCCTCTGTTTTTACATAATGGTATGATCCCATATATTCACATCTGATTGGCCGCGATGCAATTGCTGAAAACAAAGTTCTCAAAACAAAGTTCTGAATTGAAATAAGCAGCCAAAGGAAAAAAAACTGGGAGCCGGCTCTCACTCGATGCGAGCCAGCTCTTCTGATTCACTACAAAGCATCGGCTCTCAGAGCCGCATCTTTTTCGCATGACCCATCACTACCAAGAGCAAAGAGAAATAAATTGAAGAGAAGAGTACCGAGAAACCTGAGCGAGCCCAGAGAAAATTCTTACAAGAGCAAGGTGTATCTGATCACATTATATTCCGTGCGTGAGCAGAGAGATTCACGCTCGCGCATCATATTAATGTACTTTCGCGCTACAATTATGCGCTCTCGACACTTGACAGGGAAATAACGCCATAGTGTTGGCCCTTCTTTGTCAGGACCTCTGCAATTCAACTGGGCATGCTCTCAATCAACTTCTGGGCCAAATCCTGACTGATAGCAACCCATTCTTTCATAATCACTTCTTGGAGTTTGTCAGAATTAGTGGGATTTTGTTTGTCCACCTGCCTCTTGAGGATTGACCACAAGTTCTCAATGGGATTAAGATATGGGGAGTTTCCAGGCTGGACTTAAAATTTCAACTTTCTGGTGCCCAAGCCACTTAGTTATCACTTTTGCCTTATGGCATGGTGTTCTATCGTGCTGGAAAATGCATTGTTCTTCACCAAACTGATGTTGGATTGTTGGAAGAAGTTGCTGTTGGAGGGTGTTTTGGTACCATTCTTTATTCATGGCTGTGTTTTTGTGCAGAATTGTGAGTGAGCCCACTCCCTTGGATGAGAAGCAACCCCACACATGAATGGTGTCAGGATGCTTTACTGTTGAAATGACACAGGACTGATGGTAGCGCTCACCTTTTCTTCTCTGGACAAGCCTTTTTCCAGATGCCCCAAACAATCGGAAAGGGGCTTCATCGGAGAATATGACTTTGCCCCAGTCCTCAGCAGTCCATTCACTATACTTTCTGTAGAAGATCAATCTGTCCCTGAAGTTTTTTTTGGAGAGAAGTGGCTTCTTTGCTGCCCTTCTTGACACCAGGCCATCTTCCAAAAGTCTTCGCCTCACTGTATGTGCAGATGCGCTCACACCTGCCTGCTGCCATTCCTGAGCAAGCTCTGCACTGGTGGCACTCCGATCCCGCAGCTGAATCCTCTTTAGGAGACGATCCTGGTGCTTGCTAGACTTTCTTGGACATCCTGAAGCCTTTTTTACAAGAACTGAACCTTTTTCCTTGAAGTTCTTGATGATCCTATAAATTGTTGATTTAGGTGCAATCTTAGTAGCCACAATATCCTTGCCTGTGAAGCCATTTTTATGCAACGCAATGATGGCTGCACGCGTTTCTTTGCAGGTCGCCATGGTTAACAATGGAAGAACAATGATTTCAAGCATCACCCTCCTTTTAACATGTCAAGTCTGCCATCAGTCAACAAAACGATTACTGAAATGATCTCAGCAGGTCCTTTAATGACAGCAATGAAATGCAGTGGAAAGGTTTTTTGGGATTAAGTTAATTTTCATGGCAAAGAAGGACTATGCAAGTCATCTGATCACTCTTCATAACATTCTGGAGTATATGCAAATTGCTATTATAAAAACTTAAAGGCGCAATATGTAATTTTTCTGCTTTAAAAATAGCAGAAATCACTATATCTATGTTATATATATTTTTTAGTTGTGTACTTACATCATCCCGACAATTTCCACGAACTTTCAAATCCAGAGAAAATTATAGTTTAATTCGAAGACACGGCACGTTTCTTTATTTCCGTTTTGTCGCCCGTCTATGACGTCATATAAACTTTGACCCCTCTAGTTTATCTAACTTCCTGCGGAATCGCCAAATACAAAGGTGAACAGAAACAAAGACGAGACGCAGAAGAAAAAGTAGTAGCCTTTATCGAGACTATTATAATTTATATTTATATTGTTTATATTTGTATTTAAACCTCAATCAATAACTTAGTTATGGATCATGATTATGCTTTGCCTGCACGTTCTGTGAAGCGCAAACGCACGGGTGAAATAAATGACCCGAGATGGTTTTGGGACAAGAGAAGCAACAAGACACGGGTAAATATTGATAAACATTCTGATAAACAGGTATGCCTCCATTCAGCTAACTTTATATATCCGTATATTTTGTGAAACTTGTGTAAAACGCAAACGGACTAGCTCTCATGTAAATCTACATTTGTTCTATATCTAGCTGAATAAAGTAGCTTCAAATGCAGTTCTCTAACTTGTTCGATATCATAGTAGAACGTAATTATAATTATTAACGAAAGGCGGCCGTGTTTTTTAACATATATTACTACTAGCTAGATGGAATATTGATTTGATAGGGGTCTCATAATTCGTATAGACTGTTTCATCGGGCGCACGGTCGTGTATATCGGTCTGGCTGCGGTGCCTTCTACAAACGCAGTTAAAGGCAAGGATATGAGTAGACTGAAGTGGTGCTCAGGTGGATGTGCTGCAGGATGTGTTTCCCATACATTTATTTATTTTTTGAGACTCGCCACAATTTTAAAACTGATCTTTTTTCAAAAAGACTTCATTGAATAACGTTGCGTACCGCACGTTTAATAATAATAATAATTCCTTACATTTATGTTTAAATATCAAAACGAGGCACAAGTGTTTTTATATCGCTGTATTTCTGAAGGAAGACTTGCATGTTATATGCATGATAAAGCAGCGTGTGAGCGTACCAGCTCTGCTTCGTTTACAGCTGTTACTGGGGAAACCTCTATTTCTCGCGCTTTATGTCTATGCTTTAAAACATCTACTGTTGGCAAATAATGAATTGCATTTTCATTAAGTCCACCTGATCCACGCAGCAAACATTTTGTTTGTTATCAAAAAATATCTACTCTAGAGGGACTTGGCTGTTGTTATTGATTCTATTTGGAAGTCTACCGGAAGTTAAGTTATGTCCACAAAAGCGCTCATGCGCAGTAACGTTTGTTTATGTTGTTGCCATTGAAACCGTCTATATCTCTCCTTTCGAAAATACGTGATTGTTAAAATACTAAGTTAGAATGAGTGAGGAATGATAGGAAGCGACATGGCGCGTGTTCCAATGAACAACAACTCCCATGAGCCTTACGCTCTTTCCCGACGTCATCAAAGTACGTCTTATGTTATTATTTTGTTTGAGTGACCCCTGGTGGCCAAAAATTACATACTACACGTTTAAGCAGCAACTTTTCCAATTTCCAATATTTATGTAATTCTCAAAACCTTTGGCCACGACTATAGAAATCAAAGGTTAACCTATTTACAACACTGTTCCAGAACAGTTCAACCCAAATATTCAGATGTGTGCAGTGCATTTTGTAGAGAAGGAGGACTGTTTCCTGTGAGAGTAGCCTAAAATGCTGGTGTCGGTTTCTATAAAGTGGGGCAATTCCAACTTTGCAAGGACAGTTTGGCACTTCTGACTAGGGCTGGGCGATATGGGCAAAAAAAAAAAATCTCTCTATTTAACCGATTTGCAATATCCTATATATATCTCGGTATATTAATTTTCGTATTTGGATATTTACATTTATTTTTATTTTTTATATCTATTTATTTCACTTACCGCCCAATGTTGTCCAACAAAACAATAAATATTAAAGGATATGAAAACAAAGCTAACATAACAATGTAAGCCTTTATATTATGTGCAAAAAAGCATTAAAATCAATTTCATTTAGGGCTGGACGATAATTAAATATCAATATGTATCACGATATAATTTTTTTCAATAATGGTGATATGGTTTTTAAACACATCTCCGATATTATTGGTAATGTATTTTTTATATACACATTACCAGTGTTTCCCATAGGAGTGTGAGACAGTGGCGTAGGCACAGGTGTGCTAGGGTGTGCCTGTGCCACCCACAGTGGCAGCTGGCACACCTAAAAATAGATGCTGAATTATTTTTTATTGTCTCAATAAAAAATGTTTACTAAACTTGGGCTATTGTTGTTTACTTAGAAAAGATTTTAAAATATATATAAACCCTTTCACGCGTAATTTACAAATATTTTAACTGACCCCTTGTTTCCATGGCGACGCATCATGATTGTGACATGACACATCGCAACAGATGTATCGGTATTCGTTTAATTAAGTTTTTCATTTTTTATTAAAATATATACACAAACTTGCTTACCATGTCAACTATCTGATATTCCGATTATTCGTTTAAAAACTTTATACATTATCTTGATCTATAACAAGATGAGCGCTGCAGTTCAGAGTCCTGTCAGCGGGATTTAACGTACAGCACTTGAATTCCCCAGTTTCTCCCGAAATACATGAAAGTAAGTGGCTGTTGAACTGGACTAAGAATAGAGTAAACTTTATTGTTCTGCTATGTCTGTCTGATATATGAATAAAACACGTCGGCAAATTACATTTGAATAGATAGATCATTTAAAATGTAATTTACATTTTAAATTATTTTTGTTAAAATATCTGTCGACATTCGGACTGCCAACCAATCAGCAAACAGCAGCTGACTGTGACCCCAGCAGTCTATGATATAAACAGATAATTTTTGATTGCACATTGCTAGCTAGCAATATGTCGCAGAGCTCCTTTCTTAATTTTTTTAGCAAAAAACCTCGGCTTGATGGACAGCCGGACACAAGGCCTAACGTTACATCTGACGAGGATGTTTCCCCCTCCCCGGACAGTGTTGCCAAATTGGAAATGTCCAAGTATCGTACCAGAAGTTCAAAATTATCGTATTTGGAAGAAAATTATTACATTTAACAATTAACTACATTTTGACACGACCTGCAAATTACCACTAGGAGTATGGTTGGACAGAAGCAGTGCGACAAAAATACTATCCTATAATTTTGCACAGTAATCTGACAATAAATGTGGCACACCCAGATTTTCACATGCACACCCAGAGTCTCTTTCCTGGCTACACAACTGGTGTGAGATATGACGATTTTTGAACGTGGATGATCAATGTATTATACACATATACTTGAAGCGCACTCGCTGAAGCCTGTCAAACACCACCTGATTATTGAATTAAGTTATCTTTTGCGCTAATACTGTCAAAACACGTGTATATGTAAAGTCAAGTTGGTTGTGTCTAAAATGAAAGTAAACAGTTGAGAGAAAAACATAAGTGCCTGAATATTTGATGCTTGCAGGTCTTAAAGGGAAAGCATGCCTATTAAACATGCAGCCTACGGTTATGGGATAGATCACCCTAAAATTGTATTTCTGTCCTTATTTACTCACGGTTACATTGTCCCAAACCTGTATTAATTTCTTTCTTGTGCTGAACACAAAAGAAGATCGCTTATGCCAAAATATGCCATCGCTTATATTCAGCGCACATAAGGTAAACGTTTTGCAAACGTTTTTTTGAGAAATAAAAACAGGTCGACGAATCGATGCGCATATTTTGCGTCGACGTATTTTTTGCGTCGACGTCATCGATGACCGACGCGTTGTCCCTAGTACAAACTCAATATACCGCCCAGTCCTACTTCTGACTCACAGCCTGTAAGTTTTCATATGTAAAAGATTTGCCACTGATGATTCAAACGCAAATTTTATGCAGTGTAGAGTAACTGTTAGAGCTTGTTGGTTGCCATTTCTCCGATCACAAATGCAGACATGGTTTTATGTTTACACAGCACGATACGATACCCAACGCAATGCGTAAAAAGACATTATAAGTCATTATAATCAGTAATTATGTCCCCGCTGGATGCAACAATTGCCTCGTTTGTACTGGGTTTTATTGTTTTTGTCTCATCGCGCCGGGAGACACGGCATCACAGTATATAATAGAGATCGACCGATATGGGTTTTTCTATAGCCAATGCTGATGTTTAGAGATCAGGGTCAGCCGATTGCCGATATGTTCTGCCGATTTTTAGGGCCGGTATCTTTAAGTTTGCTAAAATGTCACATTAATAATAAGTGGATGCACAACATTTCTAAACTTATCATTTATTAAGCACTGACTTGTACCATCTCTCGAATCTTAATTTTGTGCACTGCATGGTATTAAAATAAAAAAAAAATATCCAAAGTTAACCAAACAAATCAATAAACTGACCAAGTATTAAATATATAAAACAGGTATATAAGTCAATCATTTACATAAATGTTTTAGAGCATTTATCAAGCAGAATTTTTCAAGTTTGTTGGAACATAAATGTAAACTTAAATATATATTTAAATAAAATAAATACAATTTTATAAATAAAATTCAATTAAACTAAAAAAATAATAAAAATAAATAATAGTAGTGCTGTAAACAAACTAGCAACCAGCAACATTTGTGTTTGGTATAAATGACACAGAATATCTAAAGTGCATTCTAATTTCAAACTTGCATCACAGTCTGTTCATTATTAAAACAAAGTACAGTCAACCAAACACATAAACGGTTACACTGGTCAGTTTAAATAGACCGTAGTATACCGGTCCACTCTTCTGTTAGGCCAAGGACGTTTTTGCTCATGAAGAGGATAATATGTGCAGGACGAGATGTGAGCAATAACCAATAATCCAAATACATCTGGCCAAACCCACGCTTGCTAGTCCTCGTATGCACGCACAAATGCACTGTCACAATCTAATGCACTGTAAATGCCAGATTTTTTAAAACAAAATAGGCCTAGCGAAAAGCAAAAATTCAAAATCAAACATTTTGCAGAACAGAATAAAACAAAAAAGTACCGGTCACAATACTTACATAAATGTTTGATGTGGAAAAAAAAGTGGTTCACTGACTGCGCAGAACAGCCACAAGTGCCACAGTTACATTTGGGATAATTGTATTTTTATAGTGTCATTTGAAAAAATTGCAATTGCATTTTAAAATACAACAACGAGCACAACAAATCCATTTTAAGAGGCCTCCTTGACAGGAAACGGTCAACAAAGTAAAATGATCTCAAACGTATGGCATGCTCGCTTAATTTTATCAAATGATCCTAATCACAACTATTAATTTTACAGTCCTTCTACTAGCATTTTATTCAGCCTAAAAGCCCTTTAATTTGGGTGAGAAAGCTTTTTTTCCAAGTGGCTTTTGCACATAATAATAATACCGCTGCAGACGCATTAAGCAGCATTAAGGTTATTAATTGATTGTTAATTTAAACGACGATCGATCAAGGAAATGATCGAATACTGACATCCCTAAATGCAAATGAGTTGGATGGAAACCTGGCTATTGTCTGCATCAAACCATGCTTCCGAACAAATGTCATTCACCGTTCAGGGGTGTGTTTCCCGAAACCATAGTTGCTAACCTGTTAATGAGAAATTGCATTGCAACCAACAAAGTTACTGAGTTAGCAACTATGGTTTTGGGAAACGCACCCCAGGGCAGCTCCAGGACAGCTGTCTCTCCAAGCATGGTGCTTTCTTTGAGCAGGGCAGAGTAACATCACACTGCAGTGTTTGTGAGAGCTGCACCCCATTTAAAGAGTGAAATTCTCTGACTACCTTTATCTCCCAGGACTGTAGTTGAATCTTCCTAAAGTTTTGGCTTGGGGTCCTTCACATGTGGCAGCAGCACTTTCCACTGCACCAATAACGCGGGGCTGCCCTCCGACGTGCCTGACTTTAAATCGGTGCTACTAAACATGGATATATCAGTAGACCTCTAGTATATAAGGGCCGTAACATTTCCATCACGCGCTTGAGAAATTCGGCCAATCACAAAGCACTGGATAGCTGTCCAATCAGCGCACATCTCGGTTTTCAGAATGAAGAGCTTTTCAGAAAGGCAGGGCATAGAGGAGAAACAATTATGTACAGCATGTGGAAAATAATGTGTTTTTTTACCTTAAACCACATAAACACATTGCATTACACCCAAAACACAAAACAAAGTTATTTTTAGCAACGTCATATGACTCCTTAGATTAAATTACTTTCAACAATATTTTTACAAATTTTACAAATAATTTGAAATATGTTAGTGCAGCAATGTTGTGCATGTGTTATTGTATGTAGGTTTTTTTTTTTTTTATAGCTTTGAAGGGAAGCACCATAATAATAATAAAGAAAACATATGAATGTATATCTCAGTTTTGTATGCACATTCAGTAGCTTAAAGTTTTCTTAAGCTACGATATGATCACTTTGTATGTTGAACAGAGCAAAATGTAACATGGCAGCACAATTTTTTTTTTTTGAGTGTCAAAATCAGAACAATAATATAACTGGATTAAACCACTGGCTCTCATCATCACGCTCTCTTTATGCACTTTTGGACCCCAGTGACTTTAATCATGTTCAGAACAACAGCTGAAACGTTTTGCAGTATAAAGAAAAGCTAGTATGGAACTAGATAAGGACAATAATTTTTGGAGGGGAAACCTCTCAGTGGAGAAAAACGCACCAATGATATAACCGAAAATGGTGGACACACCTGGTTCTACAGATTCGGAATTAAATTAAGTCTAAAAATGCTGCTGCCTTAAAGGGGGGGGGTGAAATGCTATTTCATGCATACTGAGTATTTTTACACTGTTAAAGAGTTGGATTCCCATGAAAAACATGGACAAAGTTTCAAAAATTAAGTTGTACGTTTGAAGGAGTATTTTTGTTCCAAAAATACCTCTTCCGGTTTGTCACAAGTTTCGGAAAGTTTTTTTCGATTATGGGTCTGTGTGACGTTAAATGGAGCGGAATTTCCTTATATGGGTCCTAAGGCACTTCTGCCGGAAGAGCGCGCGCTCCCGTATAGCACAGCACTGAGAGCACAACAGACTTCACTGATCAGAGTGATAGCGTCGCGAAAAGTCACAAAAGAAGTGTGTTTTTGGTTGCCAGGACAAGACAACCCTGCACAGATTACCAAAAGAGAAACAGCATTAAGGGACCAGTGGATGGAGTTTATTTTTACAGAGCATCAACGGAGTTGTGCAAGTGTTTTTGTTTGCCCCTGCATTTCGAAGATGTTTGTTTTACAAACAAGGCCCAGTTTGACGCCGGATTTGCACATCGTTTATTTCTTAAGGATAATGCAGTCCCAACGAAAAAGGGTCACGATCGTGTGTTGGAACCGCAGGCGGTGAGTAAAACTGCTTCAAATATCTCTGTGTTGTTAACTTAGCTATCAGCGTGTAAGCACATCAAGTAAACAACATGCGATGTTGTCATCAAACTGCACTTTCCACATGTACAGCTTAAAAAAAAAAAAAAAAAAAAAAAAAGACGACATAAAGTGGAACTTATTCATTTTCCAAAACCGCTAAGCAAATATATACAGTTTCAGTACATACCACATAGAGACGCCTTTGCTGATGCTGCTCTTGTTAAATTTCAGCCTCTGGATCTGTGTCACAGCTTCCAAACTCTCTCAACGCAAAAGCCTACTGGCGCTCGTGATTCTTTAGCTCCGCCCACACACCACGCCTCTAGGCGCTCGTGTTTTTTTCGGGAAAAATCGGTACAGACTATCTTTCTCTTATAAATATAATAAAAATAAAGACTTTTTGGAGTTATGAAGGATGCAGTACTACTCTATAGGTACTCAAGATTAACAGGATATTGAGTGAAAACGAGCATTTCACCCCCCCTTTAATATACCCATGCAGAACAAATATTGCAGATCCGAAATGCACCTACGATGCCCAGAAACGCTGCTTATTCAGAAGGCACCCACGATGCCTGAAAACGTCCATTTCTCAGTCCCTCCAGAAAAACATGATTATGTGATCGCTTGATTTAATGCATAATCAGCCAAAGGCCACATATTTATGCGGGGTCGCAAATTTTTTTTGCCGCATAAACTGCAGATTTCATGAAGCAAAATATGCAGGGCTAGCATGCTTTCATAATCCCTGTATTTTCGTTGCAAAAAACACACATATATATTAGCAGAAAGTAGTGTTGCAAGGTGCACCGATACTTCAAAAGTATCGCGATTTTTTCTCCTAACGCAAGCAGCAAAAAAGCACTACAGCGATTTGTTTGGTCAGACAGTTCATAAATAATATTCACATTAATCGGGGATTAAACGTGGAGTTATGTTCTGTATGCCAAATATGAGCATATCTGCACTGCACCTATAACTGCGCTTTGTATCAGCTGATTGCTGATGGAGATTTACATGCTTGGCTCACTGACCCTGTATACTCATTCATTTCGTTCATAAACGAGATGTATCAGTTCATTCAATTCATTCACGAATGAGAAGATCTCTCGATCTCGTTCAGTGGAGGGCTTATGGGTTCAATCACTACATTCAACAAATGCTCCGTCACATCTTGAGTAACTGTTTGACCGGATGAAACAGTTCACAGAGCTGGTCACGAGCTGCGTATGCGCTGCTAATAGCGCCTCGCTCGCGCTTCTCCGCTGAGGCTGGCGACAGGCCGGCGACACACTGGATGCGTGGCGCAAGCGTCTCAGGCCGGTGACACACTGGCTGCGTGGCGTGAGCACCGCGTGTCTGAAGCGTCCCAGAAGCATCCCAGAAGCGTGGCGGATTCTGTGTCTTTACACACCAGAAGCGTGCCTGACGCGGCGCTGGCGCGCTGCTGCTGTAGAGGGAGACCGTTGACAGACCAGGCTCATGTCTTCATTACAACAATATATACTTTTTTTTACACACCTACACCTACGCCTACTGATAAAGGACACCGTCAAAAGTACTGACGGCGAAATAGATTATGTTTGACAGGTGCAATATTTGAAAATCGATAATTATTATTATTTTTTTTTATTACATTTATATCTGAATTTATGTCAACCTATAGACTTTCAAATATCAAAATATCAGGAATTCATATGTATTTGTGTACAAAATGACATTTAAACACATTTTCCTATTATATTTAGCCTGGAAAAGCTTCCAACACGCGCGCGTGTCGCGGTAAAAATAGGCGTCGGTTCTATTTCTAGCAAGCAAGCGTTTGCCGCGCGTCTCACGCAGGCGGTCTGTAAGCTCTAACCTGTTAACATGGGAGCCGAATTAAAAACCGACACGCCACGCGGCTGAGACGCTTGCGCCACGCATCCAGTGTGTCACCGGCCTCAGCCGTGTGGCGTGTCGATTTTTAATTCGGCTCCCAAAAGCATTTTGCACAATTGTCTTTGAGTGACTTCACCTCCCAATACAAATACCTCTGACAAAAATTGACAGCTTTCAGTGTGAGGCATTGGAAATTCAGATGCTAAAGTAATTGCTGTTCCATTTGAGTTTTGGCAGGTAACGTGCTACACAGTGAAAAAACAGACATGGTAATTCATAAAACCTCATGTACTTGTTCTTATGATGCATCTATGCTAACATTAGTCTGTTTCTCTCTTATTCAGAGGGTCACTGCGGTCACCCGGATCCAGTACGTATCCAGACCAGATGGTGGATCAGCACCTAGAAAGGACCTCTACATCCCTGAAAGACAGCGGAGACCAGGACAACTAGAGCCCAAAAATGTACACCCAAAAATGAAAATTGTCATTAATTATTCACCCTCGTCTGATAGCTCTCGAATTTCATCGAATTATCTTAAAAAAATATATCTTAACTTGTGTTCTGAAGATGAACGAAGGTCTTACAGGTTTGTAATGACATGATATAAATTTAAAATATACATTTTACATTTTAGGACTTTAAATGATTTTAAATTTAAAATGTTAATTGTCAATGTAATTTTACTGTGTATTTAAATAGCTAAACATGTAAAAATGTAATAGTTAAACAGCTAGACACAGGTCATTCAGAAATAATTTTCTTATTTATTTGCAACTTTTTTGGGGGGGATTTGCTGAAAACAAAACAAAAAGGGAAAACTGCATGTTGTTCGTCATTGGTACAAATTTGTGAATGTCAGATGCCATTAAAATTATTTTTTACCAGTCTAAATAACCTGTAGTCTTCATTATTTATTAATCCATGATTGCTTTGTTAAGCAAAAGTGAAATTCTGAGAATAACCCAAAACCAAAAAAATGCAAACACACATATGGTAAAAATGACTCTATCTTGGGTTTTCTCAATAACCCCGCAAGCTGGGTTACTATAACCCAAAATGTGTTCTGTCCAATATTTACCCAGCGCTGGGTTGCCAATTGGGTTATTTTTAACCCAGCCATTTTTAGAGTGTATTAGCGAACAATGAAGCCTAGGTTTTGTTAAGTTAACATTAACGTTACATATTTTCTAACTGAATCATAACATAATTGTTTACACATGTACTTTTAAATGTGTAAACAATTATGTAATGATTCAGTTAGCCTAACGTTAGTTGTCTAAGATGCAGTTTTTAAAGATTAAAAGTTTTAAAAGTGTCGGGCGATCAGCATCACAAGTGTTGGCTAAGGCATTAGCTATAGAACGAATAGGCTAGCTAGTTACATGTTGCTCAAAATATGTAACGTTAATGTTAACTTACTTAAAACGTAGGCTTCATCGTTCGCAAATATATACATTGATGGTAATTTATTTAACTATGATCTGCGCAGCATTTTATACGTGCAGAGACATTTTATGTATATTAGAAAACTCATTCTAATTCATTCCCACTCTTCTTCGGTGGTAACTTAACCCAACTCAGTGCTTCTTGTAATGAGAGCTGTCAATCAAGGTACAAGGATGTCCCTGTGTGAAAGTGACCAATCATAATAGGGTCAGTGCCCTCCTTGGTTTCCGCCCCCAAATTGTCAAAAGTCATGTAGACTCGAGCGAGCAGAAATCAGCTGAGCGAGCAAAACGAGAAGGGTCTGGCTGCAAACTTGCACTTGCACTCTCAGACTTGCACTCCCAGACACTTGTGCTTCCGCTAGCGACGTCACTTGCAGTCTTTATTATTATTATTATTATTATTATTATTATTATTGTTCTATTTATTGATAACTTTTTGTTTGAATCGTTCAACATTTTACAACAGTAGCCAGGTGGTGAAGACAAGAAAAAAGAAACTAAATTACAACGTCACTTGCAATCGCTACTTGCATTCTCAGACTTGCACTCTCAGACACTTGTGCTTCCGCTAGCGACGTCACTTGCAGTCTTTATTTATTTATTTATTTATATATTTTTGTTCTATTTATTTATACGTTTTTGTTTGAATCTCTCAACATTTTACAACAGTAGCCAGGTGGTTAAGACAAGACTAAATTACAATGTCACTTGCAATCGCTACTTGCACTCTCCGCTACCTGTGACGTCACTTGCAAGCAACACAAATCGTGCATGTTGCCAATGGAGACAAGATGCTGTGGTGGTGATTAAACGATTAAAACTAAATTAGTAGGCCTACTACTATAAACAAAGTCTTTCGTTAAGCGTTTTCCTCCTATAAAAACAAACAATTAATATGGCATAATGTATAAGGATACGTTAAGTTCAATTAAGATTAAGAAAAATGAGAAATTTCAACATTTACAGCAGAAAGTGGATAGCCTACTACTATAAACAAAGTCTTTCGTTAAGCGTTTTCCTCCTATAAAAACAAACAATTAATATGGCATAATGTATAAGGATACGTTAAGTTCAATTAAGATTAAGAAAAATGAGAAATTTCAACATTTACAGCAGAAAGTGGATAGCATGAAATAATCAATAAATAATGAGTCACATTCAATAATAATACAATACAAAAATAAAAAAATGTACCAAATATAAAAACAGTGCAAGTGAATATGCATAGATGGCATTCTTTCTGTCTCTGAGTTGTGGTTTCTGTTTAGTACTTAACCGTGCTGATTATAAAGTCTCACGGCCGCAGGAAGAAAGGATCTCCTGAATCTCTCCTTCGCACAGCGTGGGTGTATCAGTCTGTCACTGAAGGAGCTGCTCAGTGATGTTAGTGTCCCATGAAGTGGGTGGGACGAGTTCTTTAGCATGGATGAGAGCTTAGCTCTCATCCTCCTTTCTCCCACCACCTCCACTGGCTCAAGTGAGCAACCCAGGACAGAACCAACCCTTCTAATCTTCCTGTCTGCCACTGTAATGCTGCTACTCCAGCATACCACACCAAAAAAGATGGCTGACGCCACCACTGAGTCATAAAAGGTCCTTAGGAGTGAACCCTGTATTCCAAAGGACCTAAGTCTCTTGAGCAGGAACAGTCTCTTCTGGCCCTTCTAATAAAGGGCACTAACAGTGTCTGTACAGTCCAATTTATTGTTTACCTGGAACCCAAGATACCTATTGGAGTCCACAACCTCAATATCCACCCCCTGAATACTTACAGGTACCATGGAAACATGCTTTCTCCTGCGAAAGTCCACCACTAGCTCCTTAGTCTTTGCTGCATTGATAAGGAGGTGGTTTATATTGCACCAGTCCACAAAGTCCTGATTCAGTTGTCTGTACACTCTGTCATCCATCAGAGATAAGACCAACGACAGCAGAGTCATCAGAGAACTTCTGGAGGTAGCAGTCTGAGGTGTTAGAGGTGAAGTCTGCAGTGTAGAGGGTGAAAAGGAATGGTTCCAATACTGTTCCTTGTGGTACCCCTGTGTTGCAGACCACTGTACCAGACTGACAGTCCTTAATCCTCACGAACTGTGGTCTGCTGGTGAGGTAGTCCAGGATCCAGGTTGAGAGGTGAAGGTCTACTCCAGCATCCTCCAGCTTGTCTCTCAGCAGTGCAGGCTGGAGGGTGTTAAAGGCACTGGAGAAATAATAAAACATGATCCTCACAGAGCTTCCAGCTTTTTCCAGATGAGAGAGTGATCTGTGGAGAAGGTAGATAAGAGCATCATCCACCCCAACACCAGGCCGGTAGGCAAACCGGAGTGGATCCATTGACGAGTTCACCAGGGGATGAAGATATCCTAAAACAAGTCTTTCAAATGTTTTCATCAGATGAGACGTCAGAACCACCGGTCTGTAGCTGTTCATGTCCTTGGGGTGTGGCGTCTTAGGCACAGGAAACAGACATGATGTTTTCCACAGCTGTGGTACTTGGCCTAGCCTCAAGCTCAGGTTGAACATGTACTGAAGAGTCTCACACAGCTGGTCAGCACAGGACCGAAGGAGCCTTGGACTGATTCCATCTGGTCCTGCTGCCTTCCTCATCTTCAGTCTCCTCAGCTCTCCTCTCACCTGGTTAACGGTAACGGTAAGAGACAGTTTAGTAGTTGGATGCTCGGGGCTTAGAATAGTTGTAATCGAGGGGATGAGATATGGAGAAGTAGGGGTACTAGAGATATAAAAGGGTTCTGAATCAAGTGTCAGCGATGTTAATGTGCTCGTAAGGGGTGTCTGTAAAGTGGGAGGCGCAGATGCCTGGTCAAATCTGTTAAAAAAGATATTCAGGTCATTCAGCCACTGATGGTCCACCTCAGGTTGAGGTGTGGTGACTTTATACCCAGAGATGGTATTCAGGCTCCTCCAGACACCTCTGACATCGTTATTCTGCAGCTGGTCCTCCATTTTCGTCTTGTAGCTGCATTTACCCTCCCTAATCTTCTTCCTCAACTCCCTCTGCACAATTTTTAGCTCCTCTTTATTTCCTGACCTAAAAACCCTCTTCTTCTCCCTCAGGAGCACTTTTTTATCCGGAGTAATCCACGGCTTGTTATTGGAAAAACACCGTATGGTTTGGTTGGGTACAGTGCTTTCCACACAAAAGTTAATATAGTCTGTGATGCAGTGTGTCAAACTATTGATATCCTCCCCATGATCATTTACCAGGACATCCCATATGGTCTTTTCACAACAGTCCCTCAAGGCTTCCTCCGCCTCCTCTGACCATTTTCTCACTGTGTGGGTCACAGCTGGCTGCCTGCATACCAGAGGTTTATACACAGGCATGAGGTGCACCAGGTTGTGATCAGATCTTCCCGGGGGGGAAGAGGAGCAGAAGTGTATGCATCCTTAGTGTTTGTATACAATAAATCCAGTATTTTATTGTCCCTGGTATGATAAGTGATATACTGCTTAAAAGTGGGCAGAATAGAGGACAGGGAGGCATGATTAAAATCACCAGAGATAAGGAGGAAAGCATTTGGGTGCTGTGTCTGCAGTCTGCTGGTAACATTATGGATATATTCACATGCAGCATTTGTATCAGCTGATGGAGGCACATACACAGCTAACACGATACATGTGTAAACTCCCTCGGCAAATAGCCAGGTCGCATGCTAACTGCTAACAGCTCTATATCCTTATCACAGTATTGTTCTTTAACAGTGATGTGACCTTGATTACACCATCTTTTGTTCACAAACACTATCAGCCCTCCTCCTTTCTTCTTACCGCTCTCCCTCGTCCTGTCAGCCCGTCTCATCTGAAAGCTGCCCAGCATGATGTTTGTGTCCGGAGTTTGCTCCGTTAGCCATGTTTCCGTAAACACCATGACGCTGCTATCTCTGTACTCCTGCTGGTGCCGCGCTAGCACCCCAAGCTCATCCATCTTGTTAGAGATCGATCTTACATTTCCCATAATAATAGAAGGAAGAACTGGATGGTATCGTCGTCTTCTGACTCGTCTCCTTATTCCAGCACGGCACCCTCTCCTTTTCCGCCTCAGTTCTGGGGGAATTTCAGGTCTTTCTCTCAGTAGCAGCGCCGGGCTGCGGAATGCTAACAGCTGATCCCTGGTGTAAACAATGGGACCGTAGCCAGCCGCCCCGTCTCCGGACGCAATCTTCATAAACAGTACACCAACCAGAAAAAAGGCCAGCAAGATCACCTCACGGTTAATGTACATGGTAGGAAATAAAATCAATATATATAAAATTAAAAGAGAAAAAAGGCTAGTCAAGCCAGAGCTGCTGTAAACAGGCTGCCACTGCGTGCAGCGCCGGACGTCAAGAAACGTACACCCAAATTTAAAAGACCAAATTCGATATAGTTATTATTTAATGTACAACAAGGCAAGCAGAGGGCTATGAACACAATGCGAACGCTTAATGTGGCCAAATAACAGATTAAGATGATAAAGACAATTCAGTAGGCATAGCCTATGTCTTGTTTTTGACTCAAAGTATGTACAGACCAGCAAATATGAAAGTGCATTATGAAATGCATTAAGTGATTTTAAAAGGAACAACTCCGTACAGGCAAGCAGACGAGTACAGAAGAACGCAGTGCGTTAAATTGTACATTAAACGTTCCTTAAATTTCCTCCTATAGAAAATCATTATAAATAAAACACATAATGTAGCTTAATGGACAAAGACAGTGATATAAATGAGTTGTAGACAGTTTATTCTATATGGAAAAATGCTTAACGCGAAACTTTGCGCGTTGCGTTTATTCACCACCACAGCTTCTTGTCTCCATTGGCAACATGCACGATTTGTGTCGATTGCAAGTGTCGCAGGTAGCAGAGAGTGAAAGTAGCGATTGCAAGTTTATTTTTTTCTTGTCTTCCCACCTGGCTACTGTTATAAAATTTTGGGAAATTCAAACAAAAAGTAAAAAAAAAAAAAAATCAATAAAATAAAAAATAAAGACTGCAAGTGACCTCACTAGCGGAAGTGCAAGTGTCTGAGAGTGCAAGTCTGAGAATGCAAGTCTGAGAGTGCAAGTACAAGTCTGCAGCCAGACCCTCTTGAGCAAAACAGGATTCTACTGCACAAGCAGAGTTAACCTAGGAGAGTATGACAGGCGCTCGCTCGCAGCTACATGTACACCTCTCGGTTGTTGAATTTGTGCGCGAGTACTTTTATCATGCCAGCTGAAGGTTCATTTTTGCGCATGTGAAATAACAATGTGCTCGTGAGCATGTCTTACACGCTCATAACTTTTGACAAAAAAATAACGCCATATCCAACACTAGCAGAAAGTTGAAAAGTTGTTTTACTTCACACAAGTAAAGCGCCATTTTCCCCCTATTGCCATGGGAACCTTATGAAGAGACGTAATTACGTGACGTGAACATCATCTGCAAACCCCGCGGTGAAACCATAAACAGTAAAAGGGTGAAAAGGCTAGTGACAATGCCCCTGAATTTTCGAGATACCCCTACCGGAGGTAGAACTAAACCCAACAATGTTTTTCCTCATCTCTAAGGTCTCCCATATATGAAATGGATTATTGGCTAAAAATATTTTACTGTTAAATTAACAGATATTGTTATACACCACAAAACCAATAAAGGACTAAAATATAGCCTGTCCGTATGGGAGTTAAGGCATATAAACTAATGTAGATCAATCACACAAGCTCTGAGAGCTTTGAAACTTGACATGTTTGTAGTCAGGAAGTTGATTTAACTACTAGAAAAGACTGGATGTGAATATCTTGATGTATGGAATAAATAGACACATGTAAACACATATCTAAAATAAGCGGACATGCACAAATTCAATATCTATGCAGAATGTTTTCATCTACTTTGTGCTTGCTTTGCCTGGCATTATCATAGAAACACATATGATGGCTTGCTGGAAAGGTGGGGTTGTGCTGAATCCAGCAATACCAAATATGTAAATATATGATAAAAGAGAAGTGTTCTGTCACTCAATGTATGATGTGTCCAAAATGAATGAAAATGGAACACTGACATAATTGAGTCCAAACCCATTCATTATCAGTGGTGAGAAGAATGTTGAGAAATTCAAATATAAGAGACATCAAAAAATATTTAATATGGCACCTTGTACTATATGGAAACAAAGATTGAAAATTTTAAATCGAAAGATAACACCTTACCATAGCACAAACAGGAGACCAGGAGTTTTAACTTAATGAACTTTTTAATAAAACTATAACTTAACTTCACACAATACAACTTAAATTACTGTCTTAAATAAAACAAATGGCAATCTAACTAAAGAAACAAACACTCTTTGGGGAAATGAGCCCTGTCTTCTCAGGCTGTTTAGTTTATTTTCTAGCAGCAACCATTTGGAACATGAACTGCTTTTGGTAACCGTTGGAGAAGGGTCTGGCTGCAGACTTGCACTTGCACTCTCAGACACTGCTTCTGCTAGCGACGTCACTTGCAGTCTTTATTTTTTATTTTGTTCTATTTATTGATAACTTTTTGTTTGAATTTCCCAACATTTTATAACAGTTGCCATGTGGCGAAGACAAGAAAAAATAAACTAAACTACAATGTCAATTGCAATCGCTACTTGCACTCTCCGCTACCTGTGACATCACTTGCAATCAACACAAATCGTGCATGTTGCCAATGGAGACGGTCCTGCAAGAAAAAGACAAGCACAGACCTTGGCCACAGAACAGCAGAATATGAACGCAGTGCACAAAGTCTTTCGTTAAGAGTTCAACACTTAAAAAAAACACTTAATATGGCATAATGTATTCAGACACATTAAGTTCAATTAAAAGATCAAATTCGATATATAGTTATTATTCAATGTACTGCAAGTCAAGCAGATGGCTATGAACACAATGTGCAAACTTTGTCCTCCCATACAACATAACGCTTAATGTGGCCTAATAACAGACTAAGATGATAAAGACAATTTAGTAGGCCTAGGCTAGCCTATATGTCTTGTTGTTGACTAAGTATATACAGACCAGCAAATATGAATGGGCATTATGTATTAAGTGATTTTAAAGGATCAACTCCGTACAGGCAAGCAGACGAGTACAGAACGCAGTGCGTTAAATTGTACATTAAACGTTTTCCTCCTATAGAAAATCATTATAAATAAAACACATAATGTAGGTTTAATGGACAAAGACAGTGATATAAACAAGTTGTAGACAGTTTATTCTATATGGAAAAATGCTTAATGTGAAACTTTGCGTGTTGCGTTTATTCTGGGCTCACCTGCTTGCCTGTACATATTAGTTATGTATTTTAATAAAGTAGAGAAGCATGAGTTTGGCCTTTCTCATCTATGTCCATTATGCCACATTTCGCGGTATGTGAGGAAAATACTATATACATATTCCTTATATTAATGAACTGTACATTTAATTTGATATTTTAATAGCATCTTAATATATTAAGCCATGTTAAGTGTTTTTTTTTCTATGCTTAGCTAGAGACTTTGTGCAAATGTTCATATTCTGGTGTTCTGGCCATGGATTTGCCGATCTTGTCTTTTTCTTGCAGGACCCTGTACGTTATAGTACTAAATTAGTTTTAATAATTTAATCACCACCACAGCGTCTTGTCTCCATTGGCAACATGCACGATTTGTGTTGATTGCAAGTGATGTCACAGGTAGCGGAAAGTTCAAGTAGCAATTGCAAGTGACATTGTAATTTAGTTTCTTTTTTCTTGTCTTCACAACCTGGCTTTATAAAATGTTGGGAAATTCAAACGAAAAGTAATAAAAAAAATAAACAAAATAAAAAATAAAGACTGCAAGTGATGTCACTAGCGGAAGTGCAAATGTCTGAGTGTGCAAGTCTGAGAGTGCAAGTACAAGCCTGCAGCCAGACCCTCTTGAAACATTTTGGGGTCAACCCCCCATGATGTTACAACTGCAACACACCACTCATCCACATTGTCATCAGATAGAGGGGACAAACCAAGGGCAGGGCTGAGCGGGTGGGGCGTGAACCCGAGACCCTCAGTGACAGATTAATTGACAGCTGCTGTTAGAGTCGCTAAAATGGAGAGTGACTCTAGAGACGCAAGTAGTTTTGCAACAGAGCGTTCATTTGAAGTAGAGGACTTTTCTCCCCCACCTTCACCTGAAGTGGAGGATGTCGAGGTGTCTGAGGACACAGGGCCAGGGCCTGAGCCATATCAATTCAAGCCACTGGCTCAAACTGCGGTCTTAACTGATAGGCATCCGATGATGCTAGCGAAGCAGCCGTGCAAGAGAGAATGGGCCAGTCTCGGAGTAAGGCACTGCGTCGCTTTTCAGCGTGAGCTGTGTGGAGCATTACAGCTGTGTGGAGCATTACCGAAGCATTACAGCTATGGATTTTTAACAAAACAAGCCTACTCAAATGTATCTAACCTAACGATTTTCATTCGTTATTGTAAGAAATGAAAAAGAGTTATGCAAAGATAGGCTTACTTGCTTACTTAGTAGACAGACCTTTTTTCTCCCATAAATAAAACCTGTTAGCCTACTTGGTGCATTTTACAAGCACAGTGCCAACTTTGAGTCAGTAAAATAATAATAAAAACAATAATTTAATGCTGGTATCCAAAACATTCAATACAAGTAGAATTAGAAATTAGATACATTTTAAAACTTCAATGCACATGTATAATAAGCCTAGTAATAATAACCCAAGTACTATCGATCATAACATACTTCTACAGAGACTGGAAAACTGGGTTGGGCTTTCTGGGATGGTACTCAAATGGTTCAGGTCATACTTAGAAGGGAGAGGCTATTATGTGAGTCTATTAGAGCATAAGTCTAAGTGGACGTCCATGACATGTGGAGTGCCACAAGGGTCAATTCTTGCACTGCTCTTGTTTAGCCTGTATATGCTTCCACTAAGTCAAATAATGAGAAAGAACCAAATTGCCTATCACAGCTATGCTGATGATACCCAGATTTACCTAGCCTTATCTCCAAATGACTACAGCCCAATAGGAGGATCTTTGATGACATCTTTGTACGCATATGCGAGTGGTTGTGTGGCAACAAAACAAACAGTATGGCGGGCTGTAAAGACGCAACGAGCACTTTCAAGTGAGTTAAGGCCCGTTCACACCAAGCACGATAACTATAAAGATAACGATATTAGCGTCCACACCAGCGAACGATATTGTCTGTGTATTTTAAGCGGACGCGGCACGTCTGCTGCTTTAAATTCTCGAGGTCATTACAGCAGGATTGATTCTGATTGGTTGGCAATGTTTTATCGTTCATCAGGGGGAAAAAATCGTTCTGAAAGTGATTCCAACGATATCGTTTCTTTATCGTTATAGTTATGGTGTGGACTCTGCTATTCTTTAATATTGAGAACGATTTTTAGAACTATATCTTTATTGTTATCTTTATAGTTATCGTGCTTGGTGTGAACGGGCCTTTAGCGGGCAAAATCCTCAATATATAAGCACTTTAACATCTGAAGACCGGAGGAGGTTTGGAGAGAAGCTCAAAATTTGTATTGGTGACAAAATCGAAGCTATTCAAAGCCCATATGAGATCTGGGATGACAAAAAACGTTGGTCCGACTCGCCCGTGTCTTGGCCACGAATCTGCTGGGGAGACATTTATTCTTATTTAATAGAAACCCCTGGACCCTTCACTCATGAAAGATTAAAGGCTTTCAAAAGTCTGAAGGCCTATGATTATTTTGTTTCTCGAAAAGTTGGGCCAGTCTTTTCTGCCAAGCAGAAAGCAGTGATCGTGCTAAAAGCAGAGGTTAGACCTGGCCAAGCAGAGTCACAGCATGATTCGCATCTCCCGTGGGTGAACGCCAAAGAGAACGGCGAAATAATCACTGCTCACTGCGACTGCAAAGCCGGGTAAGTCTTCATTGATCAGTGTTCTTATTTACTTATTTATTTACTGAAAATGTAGTGACTGTTGTACCAATTCAATTGTTTTCAGTGTGAGACTTTCAATGGCGTCTGTACTAATGGTGAAAAATTGTATATCACAGCTTACACATTTCTCCTTCTTTCAAATCCAGTCTTGGAGAAACATGCATTCGTGTAGCAGCTTTAATGTTTAAAGTAGAAGCAGCCGTCAGGATAGGACTTACAAATGCTGCATGTACTAGTGAGGCTTGCAGCAAAGCACAGCTACAGAATGATGTAAGGAACATAGTCTGGGTGCTGTGGATTGCGGTTTGGGACACCTGAATCAGAAAGCGAAAACATATGACTCGGTTGATTTGACTTACCATGAACAAAATGTGCCTCACAAACTCGTTTAGAAGCTGCAGGCTTTCTTCGGAACGTCCAGGTTCAATCGCCTAATTGCACGCAACCATTTCTTTCATTTTTTTTCACTATCCTTTTCGGAGGGAATTCGAAAAAACTTTTTATCAGGCTCCCAACTAACCATACAATCGACCACACAGCAAGAGTGAACCATCCTCTTCTCTAAATCCTCCTCCAAACGTGCAAAACAATCAAATTACAGGTATCTAGCGGTGTTTCCTGCCACACGATTCCCATGATGCAACGCGACAAACATAAACAATGACGTCACAAAAGATCCGCCTATTGACTCCCTCTGCCAATGCATTGATAAAATTAATAGTTGGATGTGCCAGAGCTTTCTTCAGCTAAACAAGGAAAAAACTGAAGTCATTGCATTTGGAAACAAACATGAAGTGTTCAAGGTGAATGCATACCTTGACTCTAGGGGTCAAACAACTAAAAATCATGTCAGGAATCTTGGTGTGATTCTGGAGACCGGTCTGAGTTTCAGTAGTCATGTCAAAGCAGTAGCTAAATCAGCATACTATCATCTCAAAAATATTGCAAGAATTAGAGGTTTTGTTTCCAGCCAAGACATGGAGAAACTTGTTCATGCCTTTATCACCAGCAGGGTGGACTATTGTAATGGGCTCCTCACCGGCCTTCCCAAAAAGACCATTAGACAGCTGCAGCTCATCCAGAACACTGCTGCCAGGATTTTGACTAGAACCAGAAAATCTGAGCATATCACACCAGTCCTCAGGTCCTTACACTGGCTTGCAGTTAAATATAGGATTGATTTTAAAGTACTTTTACTCGTATATAAGTCACTAAATGACCTAGGACGGAAATATATTGCAGATATGTTCACTGAATATAAACCTAACAGAGCACTCAGATCACTAGGATCAAGTCAGTTAGAAATACCAAAGGTTCACACAAAACAAGGGGAGTCCTCCTTTAGTTACTATGCTGCCTGCAGTTGGAATCAGCTTCCAGAAGAGATCAGATGTGCTAAAACACTAGTCACATTTAAATCTAGACTCAAAACCCATCTGTTTAGCTGTGCATTTATTAAATGAGCACTGTGCAATGTCCGAACTGATTGCACTATATTTTCACTTTTTTTTTATGTAAAATCATTTTCTAACTGTTTTTAAATTAATTTTAGTTAAGTATTTTTTTTCATAATTTTAAAAGTTTTAAAATTGCTTGTCTTTATTTTTATTATTTTTCTTCATGATTATTTTACTTTATTTTATGTAAAGCACTTTGAATTACCATTGTGTATGAAATGTGCTATATAAATAAACTTGCCTTGCCTTGCCTAGTAATAAGTAGACATTTAAAATACATCAATAACTGATATCATAGTTTAAAATAGATAAAATCAGAGTTAAGGCTTGCTTTATGTGTTGCTCGATGAGGATTTCTCAATCGTTGCGACTTTAAATCCTGAGGACACAAAATGCTGTGGAAGCTCCTGCCGCGGAGTGAAGAAGAGGTGGCATTACGAGGATTCTCAGACAGTTGAAGTGACCAATGGAGTTAAGAGATTTGCTCTCAATCTATTTTCAACACTTTAGATTGTTTACCACGTGGGGTTTAACCAATAGCATTGAATTGTGAAAAAATATGAAATAGACAAAATTTGGACATGCGAGGATTCTGCCTGTCAGTGACGATATTTTAATAAAGGTGTTCCATTCCAATGTTAACCTGATTCAATTGGATCTGTGGTTCATATGAATTGTATAGTATACTGTGCCTTATGAAATGTATCATTATTAAATGTATCATAAATATAGTTGTATTGTGTGAAGTTAAGTTATAGTTTTATTAAAAAGTTCATTAAGTTAAAACTCCTGGTCTCCTGTTTGTGCTATGGTAAGGTGTTTTCTTTCGATTTCAATCTTTGTTTCCATATAGTACAAGGTGCCATATTAAATATTTTTTGATGTCTCTTATATTTGAATTTTTCAACATTCTTCTCACCACTGATAATGAATGGGTTTGGACTCAATTATGTCAGTGTTCCATTTTCATTCATTTTGGACACCTCATATATTGAGTGACAGAACACTTCTCTTTTATCATATATTTACATATTTGGTATTGCTGGATTCAGCACAACCCCACCTTTCCAGCAAGCCATCATATGTGTTTCTATGATAATGCCAGGCAAAGCAAGCACAAAGTAAATGAAAACATTCTGCATAGATATTAAATTTGTGCATGTCCGCTTATTTTAGATATGTGTTTACATGTGTCTATTTATTCCATACATCAAGATATTCACATCCAGTTTTTTCTAGTAGTTAAATCAACTTCCTGACTACAAACATGTCAAGTTTCAAAGCTCTCAGAGCTTGTGTGATTGATCTACATTAGTTTATATGCCTTAACTCCCATACGGACAGGCTATATTTTAGTCCTTTATTGGTTTTGTGGTGTATAACAATATCTGTTAATTTAACAATCTTAGCAGTAAAATATTTTTAGCCAAGAATCCATTTCATATATGGGAGACCTTAGAGATGAAGAAAAACATCGTTGGGTTTAGTTCTACCTCCGGTAGGGGTATCTCGAAAACTAAAGCACTTTTTGACCATTTGTCACTAGCCTAGAAGCCAGGGTGAAACTTGAAACGCGCAAATCATTCTTATTTGCCAACAAATAATAAGCACAAAAGAACGCGCGAAGCAGTTTCCCGATTTGTTACATGACAGTGGAGCCAAATTATATTGCGAAAACTGCGGTTTGATGACAGGAGAAAAAAAAAATGATTCCCCCAACACCCCCTTCTTACTAGGTTACTAACACGGTTTCATTCAGTAGTTGATGCAACTTTACAGTTGTAAGATTGTACTTTTTTATTACAAAACAGTACCAAAAACTTACAGTTGTAATTATATTAGTAGTATGTAAAATAATTTACGTTGCAGTAAGAGATTGCAACTTAAATATTCTGTGATTTAGTATGCTCGCTTATCATATGAAGTAATAAGAAATTACTCTTTACATTAAGGTAATTAGTAGCCTAGTGAGAAAAAGATGTTGGGGACCTTTTTTTCTCTTTTTCATCAAACCGCAGTTTTTGCAAGTTTCATCGCATAAAATTGCAAAAATATCCCGCATATTCCATCGCATTTTTTAAGAAAACGCGCCGCAAAATCAAGGATTTTTGCCCGCAAAAATCACACAAAAAATCCGCGTTTTTTTGGAGGGACTGATTTCTATGACACCCAAGGTGCTGCAAAAGCGCTTCTGACTCAAACGACGACTACAATGCCTGTTCTGAAAGTACATGATGCCTAAATGCGGACCACATCCATAAAGCCCAATGAGTATTTGTGATCAGATATCAACACGTGTTGCTGTCTAGGTATGCAGTTCTTCGTGTTTTGACAACCTGCACGATTTTCTCTCACCTGTCCGCCAGCTCCAGAACCTCATGCACGTTAGCGGTGCTCACTCGTATCTCGCCCGTGTACATAAACTGGATGACGCTCTCCACCGTCTCCTGGTCGAGGCCTGCCTCGCTGCTCCACTCCTTCATTTCCACCCGCCGCGTCACCGACTCCGAAAAGTGACCCCCGAGCAGCGGTGTGAAATAATCCGTGGCCGCAGCCAAGACTGAGCGGTGGGCGCAGAACTCGAAGCTGTTGGCGGCTCCCGGGGCACTGCTGAACGCCAGCGTCACGTCGCAGAAGAGCCCGAGTTTGCGCTGCTCGTTTTGACGCCGGGAGAGTTCCGAGCAATGGGACGCGGAGGCAAACTCCTCGGCCTCCTCAGACTCGCCGTCTCCAGCTAGAGTGCTCGCCGTGCTCGGACCGCCGCTGTTTCGGCTAGCGTCTTCTGGATTCGGTGCGGCTGTGGCCATCTCGTTGTCTGCACGGTCGTTCCGTGAAGTGCGTAGTATGTTGAGGTGGTGGAGCACACTCAAACATACACACTCCAACATAAACAGCGCTCGACATGCACATGCACATGCGCACATACACCGCAGGAGTCCTGTTGACGTTCTTTTTCTTCTTTCGTTTTTTTGTCGCATTGCAATCTCAGTGCATACCGCCACCTACCTTTAATGTTATGCAGACATAATTTCTTACAATTAGTTTTTCATTTTTTTTTCTTCCTCACTTTTTTCTTCCTCGCATATCAATCCTTATATATAATTATTTTATGCTCCATCTCATTCCATCTCTCCACATCCGATCTGACGCTGCGTGTTCAGCTCCTCCAGACCGGCCTATACAATCTGGAATAGACAAAAACATCCTTATTCTATATTAAATCCTTTCACTTAATCCTGTAGTATGTATTGTGACGGGGTGAAAAAGCGCATGACACGAGAATAGGTGCGTTCCCCGAAGGGTGGATTTTATTTATGGCGTGCCATCCGGTCCAAAAATAAGGCTACTGATTTGTCGTGGGAATTCACAGTACAGTTGCCCCTAGCCACTGAGTTTACCACCAGGTGGCAAGGAATTCGACCGGAAGTTGAAGTCGGCTGCGTGCTGCCATCTTGTAGCAGAACTTCACTTGCGTTAGCATTCCCATTGACTCCCATTCATTTTGGCATCACTTTGAATAACTTTACATCTGAGGCGTTTAAAGACTCAGTTTGTCCATTATTTATTTCTAAAGATACACGACAATGTATAAAGGGCTCCATTACCTTCTACATTATGGCCCCGTAGAAACAGTTTTTGTAAAAAATAGGCTAACGATTGTCATAACCTCTCGACGCTCTGTCGCATTACCGTACAGACAGGAAGAGAAGCTCGCAGGCAATAGAGCTCGGGCGTAGACGTTATGGAATGGTGCATTGTGGGTAACGGCGGCCATTTTAGAGGCATCGCAAAGCAGGTTTGTAATAAGATAATAGCCGGTCTCCAGAAAAAGTTATAGAACGTGACAAAAAAAGTTGCCTATACCTATATGGACAAACTTAATAATGAAGCCAAACAACGCTACTTGAAGAAAAAAAAAAAAAAAGAGCTTGTAATCGATCCCTATGAACACATGAAAGTTTACCAAGCCTCATTTTCCCTAATAATTTCTCCTACCGGGTCTGTGGAGTGAGCGCTTACACCTCCGATCAATTAAAAAATTTAAAATCACTGGAGGCTCACCTGCAGATCACAAATGGATCTGCAAATTAAACGTGGAGAAAACATTCGTTCTCACTAAGGAAATAGTGGTGACGCACACACATATACTCACACACTTATCAGATTCTGCGAGCTATGAAGCTTGTCTATGCGGGTTTGTTACACTTCAGGAGTAATTACTCACCTATCATACTTGCAAAAATCCACTGTTTTCATCCGGTAGTTCTGTAATTCGGTATAATATTGAAGATCATTCACCTCGGACACAACCCACCATTCACCAAAACAAGACGCTTAACTTCCTATTTTGAAGTTCGTTCCAGTTTTTTTATTTAGTTGTTCAAATTTGTTAAATACAGTCAGCACAAAAATATCAAAAAGCGATCAGAGACCATACACAACATGTCTCACCATAACTATGTATTATAATATTATCGAATGTGATGGTTTCCCTCCGTACAGCGGCGACCCAAGCCATCTGACGCCTCTTGGTGATTTCAGACACCTTGTGTTTTTTTTCCAAGTAGGAAAATGTTGAAAACTAATATGATTCACGAGGCGTTTGCCCTGTCGATCATGAAACCGATTACAGCAGTTCACAATACAGCAATACTGAACCATTTTCCAAAAAATAATCAAAATTAATGATCAAATGACCAACGTTACCTAATGCCTACTATACAGTACATCTACTTCTGTACCGCGATTCCCACAATGCATTGCGACGTGACGCAACGATCCCGACCTCTATTAACTTAATATGGCGTACTGGCGTTACATTTTAAAATACTATACAAAATAATTAATCACAATACTTACTCCTGCTCACTCACGCCAAAGAACTCCCAGCTCAAGCTCGCCGTCTCTGCAAGATTAACGATGGCAGTTTGCACGCACAGCTACTAGAACATTTACATCTGTCAGACAGGTTGCTGACGTCGTCAAGCTTCGTTTGAGTCTGCGCGTCAGAAACAGAAGTGCTAAAAAACGCTAAAAATGGGCTTCAATTGTCTCAGTTGAGTTCCAATGGGGTCGCTGTGTCCATTTCTTTTACTGTCTATGTTTACCACTGACAGGCCGGCGGTGCATCACACTCACCTCACGCAGCGAATTTTTTTTCACATTTTAATTTTTTGTCCATTTTTTTTTATGATGACATATCATAAAAACGTGAAAATTAAGTTATCAGGCAGTATTGTTACATGATCCACTGCTGGAGTCTCCAGTCCTGTAAATATAAACGAGGATCTGCACGCTTCTGAAGCATGATAAAACATTCTTAAATATTGTTTTTATTGTAGCAACATGTTTATTATGGTCATTAGGTTTACTAGATTATTCTACAATATAATGCTATATAAGAATTACACACAAAACCGGAGGATATGACTCATTTTGAATAATCAACTCTGGTTTGGGAATACTTCTTTATTGGAATGACTTCAGTTTGATTAGAATCTGATAGAACAAACAAAACAACACCAAGAACATGACTTTTATGCCATTCCAAGTTCTGTGGCCTGCAATATCCCACTGCACATGTGGTTCCAGAACTCCTCACTTCTCTGTGCACTTGTAGGCGGAGGACTACATCACATGTATTGGCTTCAGGGAATTTGCGGTCAGTATGCATAAATTCAATTATTGGCTGGTTTTTGAACCCCAGTGGGGGCAACTCCTCCAGCCCAGAAGTAAAAGCAAGAACCTCTTGCAGAGTGAGGCATTTACTTTGCTCCACTTGCATTTCTCCACCTGTGGAAAATAATATAATCATCATAAATAAAAAAAATATTTGAAACTAGGTTTTGGCTATATAGCTTTGTTATATACTACTGGCATCATACCTTCCACATCTATCAAAAAGTCATGGAACCAAGCATAGGTTTTTATTTCAGTGCGCCTGTGATTGCTTCCCTCCTCTGCGAAGAGTGGGCTGAATATGTCAATAAGGTTTTGGCAGTCAGCGGGTCCTCTTTGGCCAGGAACAGATACCTGATATGTATCGGATTAGCCTTAATTGCAGCATGCAACCCTAGACAGCCCAGACCATCCACAAACCTAGTGTGTAACAATGAGTTCATTTTGTTAATTTCACACACACATTAGCAACTAATGAATACGTTTGGTAACACTTCATAATAACTTTCCTTAAAAATCAATAACAAACATTTATATAATGCTTAACAGATCTTTAGTTAATGTATATTCACATAGCTAGAAATATATGCTTTTTAATGTTTACCAACATCATTTTTATGATGTTGGTAAACATGTCATTTGTTCATATAACCTGTGCTTTTTTTTTTTCTTTTTCTTTTTTCAAATGTTGTGGGTAAAAAAGTAGCTACATTTGTCTTTAAGCATTTTACAATAATTAATGTTAGTATAATCATTAACTCATAATCAGTCTGTAAAAGTCATGTAACTGATATTGGTTTGTTTGTTGTGATTTCTACTATTTTCATACTATTTTCTACTATCTTAATTTGTTCATGGTTTTTTTTTCTTCTTAAATGAATTATGGTAAATTAGTACTTTTATTAGCAGTCATCTTGATGGCAAAATGTGTCCCAAATATGAAATTCTTCACTCAACTGTTCCATTGCAGCATTAAGTCGCCCCTCCAGGTAGAACATTGCTGCACACTGGACGACTGTCTCCCTGTCTTCCAGAGTCCGACACTGGATGTTTAAAGACCCAAGGAGAGAAAGGCTGTTTGAAGCCTCTTCTAAAGCCTCCCTGGTCTCCTCGATGGTTATGGCATCTTGGATCTAAAAAAATAGTTTATTCTTAGTAACATATCAACTTTTACTTTGGCAGAAACACTGTATTATCCAGGACTTGGCATCAGCATTAACAAATAAACGTGCCTTCTGCAGCTGGCTCCTGAACACCTCATCAACAATTTCTGTCAGGTCCACATCTTCTGTAGCCTCACCCACAACCAGACTGAAAAGTCGTGGTGCAAAGAAGTGGGGTGCTACACCACCATGAATCAGGCAGATACTTATCATTTTTCCAAGCAATTTGTAATCCCCTTTTGAGATGGCTGAAAACGTTTCAAACAGACATTTGTATTCACATTTGTCAAAATTTGTCTCAAAGTTCAATGCAAAGAGAGACATTGTCTTTTACAGAATTTGATATGTAAGGCCTACAACAAATGGCTGGTAGGGACTACAGTGAGCTACTTCCTGAGTTGGTGGCATCACAAGTCCTAAAATTTATATACAGGTCCTTCTCAAAAAATTAGCATATTGTGATAAAGTTAATTTTTTCCATGATGTAGTGATAAAAATGAAACTTTCATATATTTTAGATTCATTGCACACCAACTGAAATATTTCAAGTCTTTTATTGTTTTAATACTGATGATTTTGGCATACTAAAAAAATTAGCATATCATGAAAAGGTTCTCTAAACGAGCTATTAACCTAATCATCTGAATCAACTAATTAACTTTAAACACCTGCAAAAGATTCCTGAGGCTTTTAAAAACTCCCAGCCTGGTTCATTACTCAAAACCGCAATGATGGGTAAGACTGCCGACCTGACTGCTGTCCAGAAGGCCATCATTGACACCCTCAAGGGAGAGGGTAAGACACAGAAAGAAATTTTTGAACTTTGCTTTATCAAAGCACCTCAGTGGGAAGTATGTGGGAAGGAAAAAGTGTGGCAAAAAACGCTGCACAACGAGAAGAGGTGTCCGGACCCTGAGGAAGATTGTGGAGAAGGACCGATTCCAGGCCTTGGGGGACCTGCGGAAGCAGTGGACTGAGTCTGGAGTAGAAACATCCAAAGCCACCGTGCACAGGCGTGTGCAGGAAATGGGCTACAGAGAAGCAGCACTCGACTGTTGCTTAGTGGTCCAAAGTACTTTTTTCGGATTAAAGCAAATTTTGCATGTCATTCGGAAATCAAGGTGCCAGAGTCTGGAGGAAGATTGGGGAGAAGGAAATGCCAAAATGCCTGAAGTCCAGTGTCAAGTACCCACAGTCAGTGATGGTCTGCGGTGCCATGTCAGCTGCTGGTGTTGGTCCACTGTGTTTTATCAAGGGCAGGGTCAATGCAGCTAGCTATCAGGAGATTTTGGAGCACTTCATGCTTCCATCTGCTTAAAAGCTTTATGGAGATGAAGATTTCGTTTTTCAGCACGACCTGGCACCTGCTCACAGTGCCAAAACCACTGGTAAATGGTTTACTGACCATGGTATTACTGTGCTCAATTGGCCTGCCAACTCTCCTGACCTGAACCCCATAGAGAATCTCTGGGATATTGTGAAGAGAAAGTTGAGAGACGCAAGACCCAACACTCTGGATGAGCTTAAGGCCGCTATCGAAGCATCCTGGGCCTCCATAACACCTCTGCAGTGCCACAGGCTGATTGCCTCCACGCCACGCCGCATTGAAGCAGTCATTTCTGCAAAAGGATTCCCGACCAAGTATTGAGTGCATAACTGAACATAATTATTTGAAGGTTGACTTTTTTTGTATTAAAAACACTTTTCTTTTATTGGTCGGATGAAATATGCTAACTTTTTGAGACAGGCATTTTGGGTTTTCATGAGCTGTATGCCAAAATCATCAGTATTAAAACAATAAAAGACCTGAAATATTTCAGTTGGTGTGCAATGAATCTAAAATATATGAAAGTGTAACCCCCATAAGAAGTTCTAATAGGAATGTAACTTTTATCATTTTTTTTGTCGTTGCTAAGTGAATTCAGCAACTGAGTTATTGTAATTCTGTATTAATGTGCATTTGGTGTTAATGTTCATGACAGACTATGTGAATGATACATATATGCCTGTTTTTATGCAGGCCAGGTTTTTGGTTTTTCCCTTGAATTCTCTCTTCTGGATAGAAGATGGCGAGCCACCCAGCTTGAATTTGGTGATCTTCAATTGATTTGTGCGGAGTGTCTTTGAATCCAGCACTTTGGTAGGACTGTACAATCACAACCTATGGATCTCTCCTTTCTAGAACTTTGCTTGATATTGAACCTAAAGGAACTTTACTTCCTGTGAATTTGAACACTAATCTGAGCTCAGCAACGTGAACTGAATGGACAGAACTGGTGATCTTTAATTCATCAAGTAACCTAATGTGTACTTACCATACCAGGGTTACAAAAGTTTAATTTTTATCATCACATTATGGAAAATAATGAACTTTATCACAATATGCTAATTTGTTGAGAAGGACCTGTAAACCCTGCCCCTGGGAACAGAGTGTCCAACAAGATATTAATGTAGTTTGAGGCTTTATTAATGCCTACATCTTCCCCAACCCTAAACCTAACTGTACAATATTAAAAATACAATGTTGGTAGCAAGATCTGATAGTTATGCATTATTTGTTAGAACACTGGATTCTATCAAAAACTTATCCTGAAAGATGGAGCAGTTCCCACTTTAAGAGCAGCTGTTGTTTTTGGGCCACAACCTGTATTTTGTATTCTTTGTTGATGTTTTTCATTAATAGCTTCTAATGTTAATTTTATGTTGTTGCAAAGATGTCAACAAAGGGCAGTGCTGTTCAGCTCCACTAGCCAGCTAGCTAAATGCTTCAACAGACTGATTTAGGAGAAGGGAAACAGCTGTGTAGAATAAAGCCAAATTAATCAGTTTTTTTTTGGTTTTTGAAACGAAGAATGAACATGTAAACACAATCAAGCCTAAAGAAACTTTAACTTATTTTAACTTATTTTTCAATACGGGTTGGACCCTTGAATAAATATAAATATAACAAAATGCTTACCATGACTATCCAGGGCCAGTAATTTTGAATGATCTGGCCCTTCAAACAGGCACCTGTTCTGTATATCCTTCATTAGAAGTCGACAAAATTCCCTTGTTGGGCCACCATCATCCACTGCCCCTTCTGAGTTATTGCCAAGATCCATAAACACGACTCCCAGTGGCTTATATGGGTCGAACAGGCGTCTAGTGCATGCACATTTTGCAGATCCATAAATGTCATCTCTGCATGCATTAATCATATTTGACGTGTGTCGATCCTCCAAATTAAGTTTGTTGGTGAGCTCTGTGAGTATCTTTATAGCACGTTGCCTGAAAGAGAACAAGTGGAGTACAAAAATAATTAAGAAATTAATCAGATATAACATTTTTGAGAAGACCACATGTCCACCAATGCATTTTTTTTCCCCAAGGCTAGTGTATTTTTTCAGTTGTTTTCAAATTGGAGTTGAGTATTTTTGTGTTGCGCTCTGCAAGTTTTTTTCTTATCACCCAGAGTTGAAGAATGTTCGACTTTGGGTAAAATGCAGCGCTCAATGCTTTCAATTTTTAATTAGCCGTCCAATCACAGTGGAGGATGGGCGGGACTAATGCCACACAACCAATCTTTACATACTGCTTGGTCAGCAACAGCAACATACAACAATGGAACAAAATTTTAAACAAGGACCAGAGCAAGTATTTACATTTTATATTCAGAATTAAAATATATGCAAAATCTGATAGTAGGTACACTTACGTGGATATTCCGTATCAAACAAAACGCTGTACCACAGAATCACTCTCAAGTGCTCACAGCTAGGAATTTTCAGCAGAGCACCTACAGTTGGCTAAAAATGATTTGGTGGACACACAGTCTAAGGTTGTAAGGAATCACAAGAAGAAAATGAAATGAGTAGAAAGTGGGTGTTTACTTGGTGTTTACTGATGAGTCTATTTGGCCAGTGTGTTCCTCCTCTGGCCATTCATCAATGTTGGATTCAGGATTTGGAGAGTTGAAAAGGATTTGCTGTATATAATTCAGACAGTGAATTATTTCAGTAATTTTCAATGAACATACCATATTTTCCGGACTATAATTCACACTTCTTTTCATAGTTTTGCTGGTCCTGTGACTTATAGTCAGGTGCAACTTATTTATCAAAATTAATTTGACATGAACCAAGATAAAACATTACCGTCTACAGAGGGCGCTCTATGCTGCTCAGTGCTCCTGTAGTCTGCACTAGGTGCGTTTACATGGACACTTTTTGCTCCCATCGGATTGAATTCATTCTGACTGATGAATCCGAACGTAGTGTTTACATGAACGGTAAATAAAGTGATCGGGTTGATGTGCGCGTTTATATGTCAGAAACTTCTGATCGCATTTACTCTTTTGACATGCGCACACTGCATGAATATACAGAGTTTCCTACTGCTGTTTTAAAAAGCACACATTATATTTATCTACTTTGGGTCCTAATTAGCTGACGACCAGCACATGAACTGTAGTGCTGGTAAATTTTACTTTAGCAAAAAAAAAAAAAAAAGTAGTACAAGGGCCTCTTCGCACACTCAAAACTAGTTGTCTGTTGATGAGAGTGTTAAACGAGGACTGGTGGTACGTGGTCCTGTTCCACATCACATACACTGAGTGAAAGGGGAGATTTATAATGACAGGACACTTATTGATGATATTTTAATCACCAGGAAGAACACCTCGTTCCGCACGTCATATGTCATTACGCTATTTCTACGTCACTGCGCAGTACTTTCCAGTTTCGGTTTTAAATCCGATCAAGTGTTTACATGTCCTCTCGCTCGGATTACAAAAGGGATTATCCACCCCTTACAATCCGATCGAAATTTTAGTCGGATCGAGCCAATTCAATCCGATTGACGTGTTTACATGTGACATTTTTATTCTGATTGTGCTTCGAGTCCTATTACGATCAGATTAAAAGGTTCCATGTAAACGCAGCTACTGAAAACATAGAGCACCCTCTCACGGCTGGAGACGGTAATGTTTTCTCTTGGTCCTTGGTTCTAAATAAATGCAACTTAAAGTCCACTGAATCAAGTTGAGGTAAACTGAGTGTGATGTCAAAAAGTCATAAAGGTCCATTATTACCTTTTAAAGCAAGACTGTTTTGTAAGCTACGGTTACACATAACTGACAGTATTAGCACCCCACAAAACCAAAATAAGACAGTAATAAGTTTTTACAACACAATGAAACAACACTTAAATAAATAACATACTTCCACCTCATCTCCTTCCAACCACTGAACAAATAATGTGCAAGGTGTAGTCAAGTTATGTTCTTCAAGAGTTCCAGTCATAGTGCTTGATAGCCGTGTGCCTGCACTTGGCATGCTCAAACAGAATATTTCACTGGCCGAGTCGTCATTGCCAGCGTAATCCATAAGGATCTATTTAAACACACACACACACACACACAAAAACATAAAAAACAGATACCAGGAAAAACATGCACACTTGTAGCCTATACAGAGGTTAATGTACAGTACTAGTCAAAAGTTTGGACACTCTTTCCCAATTTCTTGGATGGGAAACTGTCCAAACTTTTGTCTGGTGCTGTTCTGGAAAATAGCTCAACTTAAAGCTGCAGTAGGGAACTTTTGACGCTCTAGCGGTTAATAAACAGAACTGCTTGCGTCTTGTGGAAGAACATTGTAGCCGGAGCTACTTCTCTCTGTTTATGTCTATGAAGAATCACAAAGGTACTGGGTTACTCCGCCGCGGTACCCCCGAAGCAATCTAAAATAGTCCGAATATAAACACTTATTATAGGTGTACCCTAGTGATTCAGGACAAGCTAAAAACACGGTTTGGAAAATGGATTCATGGTGTACTCGCTTATTATGTTCATTTTTCTACATTTTGAACACAAACAAAGTTACGGACCGCAGCTCTGATTGGTTGTTTTTTACCGGGAGCACATGACTTTCTGCAAATGGCAATAGGACCACTGGGAGGAGCCAGAGGAGCTTGATTTTTTTCACAGATTATCTGTCTCATATTCTACTGTCGGGACATAATGGCAGGTTTAATAAATATGTAAAAAAAATTTTTTGCAAAAGTTCCCTACAGCACCTTTAATTTAAATATCAAGAGATCTTAGCAAACAACATTTTGAACCAACTGAGGAATAACATGCTTGATATAACCTAACATCTCAAGATGAGAGTAGAGTAGGAAATACCTGCAATGACTGTGTAGGTAGGAACCGCCTCGACTTCATGGAACCATCACAGTATTTGAGCTGGATTCTGAAGGTTCAGGACATAGGCGACTGCGTCTTTCCATTAAGGCCTTATGGAAACAAGACAACACAGCTTTGGTAATCATCAAAGAAGTACAGATGAGATTTATACAGTCCCACAAATCTATCAATGGGTGGGAGAATGAGAGATTTGCTTGTGTACCTATCTGAACCTTGGCTGAACTGAGAATAGATGTGTGCTTGAGGTGGGATTTACAAAAACATGAGTAAATTAACTAACAGGTCGAATGTATCATTATTTTAAGTAGGGGGGTGTAATATATATTTGTGGTGGGGGAGGCTTGGTTCAGCGAGGTCTGCGACGGGAGAGTGAGTGAAGAGACGAGCGGTGGTAAGCACCGGCGGCGCCAGGGGGGGGTCCAGACCCTGCCAAAAAACGCCTTGACCCCCCATTTGACCCCCCACCCTCTTCCTGATTATATACACACACACACACACACACACACACATATATATATATATATATATATATATATATATATATATATATATATATATATATATATATATATATATATATATACATATACATATATATATATACATATATATATATATATATATATATATATATATATATATATATATATACATATATATATATATACATATATATATATATATATATCTCCGGGATACATATAATAAAAATATCTTCAAACTACGCAGAATAATAATAAATAATAATTATTCTACATTTATTCTTACACTGAACGAGAATCGTTTCTGTCAGACGCGTCGATCCGATTCGAGAACCGAGGAGCTGATGATACTGCCATGTGTGATTCAGTGTGAAGCAGACTGACTCACAGCTCGTCTGAACTGATTCTTTTGATGATTGATTCTGAACTGATTCTGTGCTAGTGTAATGAGCGCGGGTAAATCGAAGGCTTGAAAGAAGGGCAGTCGTCGCGAATGACATTACATCGAGCGCAAAAGAACCGGTGAACCGTTTTTTTTTTCCAACTAGTTTTATTTGATCGAACTGTCCGAAAGAACCGGTTCACTTGAGCACCTGCTCCTTTGCCCCTTAAGTGCCCTTTTGTCAAAGCAAAATTTCCTCGATTTTTTTTTTTGTAATAACATTCCCTTTTGTGAATGCCTGCCCACGCCCAATCATAATATTAGTACAATTTATTAATAATAATTTAGCCGTAAATAAAATGACCAACATGATGACCTTACGACGACCTAATCCGACGTGCATTTTTTAATTGCTAAAAGGATATTTTCAACACAGCGGCAGCTGGTAAGTGGTGTTTCATTCTCAGCGAAGTGATTTTGATGTTTATTTAATTATTATTATTTTACAAGAACGATGTGATGTGAGAACATGCAGATATGTTGCTGTGTGTAGAAGTAATGCTATCGTGCTGTTTGAGGGAGAAAAGTTTCACAGACATCGAGGGGTCTGGTCTTTTTTATGTTATTTGACTACACTATTATTATATTACACTACTTATTTATTTTTTAACAAATAGAGTGCCTTAAAAATAATTATCACAACACTGGTAAGGCTTATTCAGATTTTCTCATTCTCTGAATTATCATTATAAAAATAAAAACTATTCAGAAATGAATTAAAATATAATTATATTTTAAATGTGACGCAAATATTTTTTTTTCTACAAATAGCAACAGTGTTTACAACAGCAAGACCACATTAGCCTGTAAACTCAATAATATCTCTCTGGAAATAAATGTAAAAATATCAGTGTCAATACAAAAATGCATAGTATACCTGACATCAAAGTGCAGTGTGAAGGATATGAATAACAAATGTAGCCTGTCATTTGTTTACATTGCATATATTTAAGGTGGACTTATTGATTAGGTCCAACCCTTTAAAGTTTGAGCATATTGTCTGCAAATTGCAATTGATTAATTCATTATAAACAAAGTAGTTGATATGCTGTGTTGTTTTTGTTGTTTAGTAGCAGTAATATGCAGTTATTAGTCGTGTGCACTGTATTTTTTGTTGGTTTTCATGAGACCCCCCTTGAAATGACCAGGACCCCCCATTGCCCCCCCAATCAAAATTGTCTGGAGCCGCCACTGGTGGTAAGTGGTTCAAGTGAGAAACAAGTAACACCTGTTTAATAAGTAATAAGTAATAAAATCTTCCTCGAGCCTCAGTACCCCGACCCTGGTCTCCTTCCTTCATACACGCAGAAAACATGAACTTGATTACAATATAGTCTGTGATAGTATTGTAATTTGTTTTTACATTCTGGAGTATATTGCAAAAAAACATACAAAACACAAAACTAATTCTTTCACCGCATGATTCAGTCTATTAAAATCTGATTAAAATACACTTAGAATGATCACAAAATTAAAGATATGGGGGCAGAAATGTATAGCTTTATATAATTTCATATAGTTAATCAATATCACATGAAGAATGCATTTTTTTCCCTCTGAAAATTGGCAAATGTGATAGTCTTATGCAACAGTTCAATAAACAAGTTAATTAAGAGACTTATATTTTAGACACCACATTTCTTGTTTTCACGCTGTTACGTCCAGTGATGTATTCAATTGTGTTGTCTGTATTGTTGCATGGTTCTTTTGTTGTTTTCCTCTTGCTCCGTGTCTCCTGCTTCTCTGGCTCCTCCCATTCTTTCCACTCGGGCAGGTAGCTGATTGCCTTTTCCAGCTGCATCTACTTACCAACCGAAGGAGAAGCAGTATAAAAGCTGAGCAGGAACTACAGAAGATGAGAACTTTTCTCCAGAGCATGCCCTTTGTTCAGCCTGGCCTCGTGCAGTTTGTTGTAGCCTTTTGGGGTTCTGTGTAGTAAACTTCCTTAATCTGAAGTACTGTTGATTTAAATCTGTTGTTTGATTGTTACCCTTTTTGGAAGCTGTAGGGAGGTGGGTGCCTTTTTCTTTTGTCCTGTACATATTTTTCTCCTGGTTTGAGGATTAGATCGGGAGTTAGTGTATAACTGTTGATTTTATTTTCATTTGACAGGTTTAGAAAGAATCTAATTTCCAGAATTGACACCCTTTTGTTTGTTATTTTGGCATTATTCCCCCTCCTGAAGTGTTTCTTCCCTCTTAATGTTATTTCTCTGAGAATTGTTAACTCCCAGCATTCACTGAGCTGTTAATAAACCTTTTTTTAACAGCGACCTTGTTGTTGTTGCTATGCAGGGGCTTGGGTAAATGCTCTTCTCAAATACTTAATATTGTTACGTTACTGTTAAACCCCTAGACGCATAAGACGTAACATATTTTGGGGGCTCGTCTGGGATCGTTAGGTAGTAACTTTATTTATTGTGCTTTTTGAAAAGTATCATTGAGACTATACTGTTGAAAGTGAGCTTTGGTTTTCTCTTTTTTTTAGTTGGTGAGGGCAGCGTAGTGTGTAGTAATTAGAGATCGACCGATATGGGTTTTTCTATAGCCGATGTTTAGAGGTCAGGGTCAGCCGATGGCCGATATGTGCTGCCGATTTTTAGGGCCGATATCTTGGAGTTTTCCCCTTGATTTGCATGCTAAAATGTCACACTAATAATAAGTGGATGCACAACACATTTTTTCTAAACCTATCATAATTTATTGAGCACTGACTTGAACCATCTCTTCATTCATCTTAATTTAGTGCACTAAAATTAATAAACTGACCAAGTATTAAATATATAAAACAGGTAATATATATATATATATATATATGTCAATCATTTACATAAAAGTTTTAGAGCATTTACATGTATCAAGTAGAATTTTTCAAGTTTGTTGGAACATAAATGTAAACTTAAATATACATTTAAATAAATACAATTTTTGAAATAAAAATCAATTAACTGAAAAATATAAAAAAATAAATATATAAAAAATAAATAACAGTAGTGCTGCAAAGACACTATCAACCAGCAACATTTGTGTTTGGTATAAATGACATAGAACATCTAAAGTGCATTCTAATTTCGAACTTACCAGTGTAACTTTTTAAATGTTTGGTTGACTCTACTTTATTTTAATAATGAACAGACTGCGATGTCTGTTCATTATTAAAATAAAGTAGAGTCAACCAAACATTTAAAAAGTTACACTGGTCAGTTTAAATACGTATACCGGTCCTCTCTGCTGTTATGCCAAGGACGTTTTTGCTCATGTGAAGAGGATGATTTTTTCCGTCTAGTTTACATTAAAAAAAAATATTATAGTTTAACATTCAGATACATTGCGAATATGGAAACATTTGGATATGTGCAGAACGAGACGTGAGCAATAACCTCCAAATACATCTAGTCAAACCCGCGCTCGCTCGTCCTCGTATGGACTTAGTGCACATGGCATAATATCTTCTTTTTAACATAATAATAAGGACTTCTCATCTCCCAGTCTGCTGTGATGAAGTGAGCAGTTATCATCACAGAGCTCTCCGTCCCCCTGGACGTGCACCCGTCTGTCGTGAGCGCAACAGAGGATGCTCGGGATAGCTCATCCACAACTTTTTTCTTCTCCTGTTCATAAAGATCTGGCACCATCTTTTCACTCTAACCTCTTTCCTTCATCATTATATCTGACAGAGAAGCCAAAATGCGCGGGGCGTTCAAGCTCCTCCGCTCGGCATTATCACTGAGTGTGGACTGAACATGCACAACTTTTTTTTTTTTTTTTTTTTTTTTTCATAAATCAATCCGCGGGTCACGCGTATGCCGAACTGAAGATATTGATCGGAACGTATCACGGATCAATGATGATCCGTTGCACCACTACTATAGTGTCATTTGAAAACATTGCAGTAGCGTTTCAAAATATAACAACGAGCACCACGAAACCATTTAAAGAGGCGCATTCAGCGGTCTCCTTGACAGAAAACATTCAGCAAAGTAAAATGATCTCAAACGTATGGCGCGCTCTCTTCATTTTATCAAACGATCATAATCACATTTATTCATTTTACAGTCCTGCTACTAGCATTTTATTAATACTAAAACCCCTTTAATTCAGGTGAAAAAGCTTTTTTTCCAAGTGGCTTTTGCACATAATAATAATACCGGTGCAGACGCATTTTGCAGCATTAATTGATCGTTAATTTAAACGACGATCGATCATGGAAATTATCAAATATTGACATCTCTAAATACAAATGAGTTGGATGGAAAACTGGTTATTGTCTGCATCAAACCATGCTTCCGAACACATGTGATTCACCGTTCTGGGCAGCTCCAGGACGTCTGTCTCTCAGAGCGCGGTGCTGTCTGTGAGCGGGGCGGAGTAACGGAGCCCTCAATCACGCTGCAGTGTTTGTAAGAGCTGACAACTTCTCCACCCCATTTACAGAGTGAAATTCTCTGACTACCTTTATCTCGCAGGTCTGTTGTTGAATCTTCCAAAAGCTTCACATGCAGTGGCTGCAGCAGCACTTTCCACCGCGCCAATAACACGGGGCTGCCCGCCGACGTGCCTGACTTTAAATCGGCGCTACTAAACACGGATATCGGCCGATGCCGATATATTAAAAAATGACAAATATCGGCCCGATATATCGGCCGAGCGATATATCGGTCGACCTCTAGTAGTAATGGAATTTGACTTAATAGAGTTTACGCTTGCACCTTCCACAGATGTTTATAATCGATGCAAAAAAAAGGATTTGTTATTGATTGCTGATTTCTTTAATGTTACTGTGCCTGGAGGTGCTACTAAGAAGGTGGTTAAGGATATGCTGTATAAGGAGTTAGTGACTAGAGGTATTTTGCCTGATGATTCACCGCCTGATCAAGGGAGGATATAGCAGCAGGAGAGGCATCTGCTTCTAGTCCATATCTCGCCACTGAATACCAGTGGTGGACAGTAACGGAGTACCTTTACTTCGTTACTGTACTTAAGTAAATTTTTCAAGTATCTGTACTTTACTGGAGTAGTTTTATTTTGAGCAACTTTTACTTTTACTTCACTACATTCCAAAGAATAAAATCGTACTTTTTACTTCACTACATTTCATAAAACATATCGTTACTCCCTATAATATATCACGTGCTCCGACACGCAGAAGCGGTGTCTGATTCATCATGAACGAACTGAGTCTTTTCAAAATAAACTTTTAAATCGGATCGCGAACCACACCAAACGATTCGTTTACGAATTAGAATGATCCGATTGCAGCTGTTCTGGAGTCGACCACTCACTGATTCAAATGATCCGTTTAGTGCGAGTCTACAGAAGTAAGAACCGGGAGATCTTGTGAGCGCGCGTGCGTCTGACGTTGCTAAAAGTAAGTTATGTCGAAATTTTGGATTATTATTGTAACTGAAAATCATATTTAGGTCAAAACTGTCAGTTGTTTGGGAACTAAATCCGTTGTAAAGAGAGATCTATTTAAGCCCACTGAAATGCTCGAGTGCAGACGATGCAGACACATCAATTTTAGGTAAAAAACAACAACAACAACAACAAAAAAACCCCATAAAATAACACAGATTAAATACAATAACTCATGCACGTTCAAATTCACCGCTGCCGTAATGTTAAAAGTTTTATTAAAATGTCCTATGTGACGTCTGTTTTTATATTGTTTATCGACAGTAACGTTATACATATGTATATTGTTTGGATTAACTAGACGAGTAGACAGACATGAATGTTCATCGTACTGAAAATAAGTAAATATTGTTAGCTGATGCTAACTGTCTAGCTAACAAGCTTGTTAGTGCTAAGTTGATGTAATTTTTATAATGTCCAAATATTTTTATTCAGCCATATATATATATATATATATATATATATAGATTACATCTGGTTAGAAAAGAAATGATGTGATGTTCAGAACATGGTAACTACAGTAATTATCAAAGTGGGAAGAGATGCACCCCGTTTGGCTAGGGGTGTTTTTAAACCACAGACAAGATTTGAGAAGGAAAAAATCATTATGAAATTTGTTTTATTATTTTTTTCCTTAAAATGTTCTTCCTAACTTCAGGCCTTATTATCATGTCATATATACAGTACAGACCAAAAGTTTGGACACACCTTCTCATTCAAAGAGTTTTCTTTATTTTCATGACTATGAAAATTGTAGATTCACACTGAAGGCATCAAACCTACGAGTTAACACATGTGGAATTATATATGGAATTATATACATAACAAAAAAGTGTGAAGCTGAAAATATGTCATATTCTTGGTTCTTCAAAGTAGCCACTTTTTGCTTTGATTACTGATTTGTACACTCTTGGCATTCTTTTGATGAGCTTCAAGAGGTAGTCACCTGAAATGGTCTTCCAACAGTTTTGAAGGAGTTCCCCGAGAGATGCTTAGCACTTGTTGGCCCTTTTGCCTTCTGTCTGCGGTCCAGCTCACCCCTAAACCATCTCGATTGGGTTCAGGTCCGGTGACTGTGGAGGCCAGGTCATCTGGAGCAGCACCCCATCACTCTCCTTCTTGCTCAAATAGCCCTTGATGCCTTCAGTGTGAATCTACAATTTTCATAGTCATGAAAATAAAGAAAACTCTTTGAATGAGATGGTGTGTCCAAACTTTTGGTCTGTACTGTAACTTTGATGTTCTGTAAAACAACTAACTTTAAAATACTTTTTTCTTACTGGTGAAAATTAGATGGTCATCTCTGTTTTCTCTCAGGTACATCACAGTGTAAGCTTCACAGTGAACATTACTCTAATCAGCGTAGTCCATATCAACAACAAAAATATCTTGACTCCATATAGTGGTTATTTTGGAAAAAAATGAGTATTTTGAGCAGTAGGATTATAAAAAAAAATGTGCTAATATAAAATTAAATTAAGTAGCCTATATAAAATTGCAAACATCTATCTTGCAGTACTTTTTTACTTAAGTACATAAAAAATTGAGTACTTTTGTACTTTCACTTGAGTAAAATTGAAAAAGGAGTACTTTTACTTTTACTGGAGTAATATTTTACCATATGTATCTGTACTTTTACTCAAGTACTTGATTTGTGTACTTCGTCCACCACTGCTGAATACTGACTAGATCCGATGATTGAGGTTAAGTTAAAAGAGCTTGACTTGGAGTTAAAAAAACAAGAACATGACATTAAAGTAGTGCAACTCCGTACTGTCGAAGTTGAGGCAGATCGGGATATAAGGCTTAAAACACTTGAGATTGAAGCTGAGAATTTCCGGGGAAAGTCTGTTCAGCCTGTTCCCCCTTCCACGTGCGAGAGCTCCCTCTTCACCAGCATTTGGTGTTGCCCAGTTACAATCTAGCACCGTTAACTATGATTCAGTGGGTGATACCCAGTCAAACTTTGATGTTGCAAAGTATATAAAACTCATACCACCTTTTAGAGAAGCTGAAGTAGACTCCTACTTCATCACTTTTGAACGCATCGCCATAAAGTTAGGGTGGCCGAAGGAGATGTGGGGTCTCCTACTGCAATGTAACTTTGTAGGTAAGGCACAGGAGTTCTGTTCTTCACTTCTGATTGAACAGTCTCTTGATTATGAGATGGTCAAAGCAGCAGTATTAAGAGCGTATGAGTTGGTTCCCGAAGCCTACCGGCAGCGCTTCCGGAACTTATTGAAATCAACCAAACAAACATATGTAGAGTTTGTGCGGGAGAAAAAAGCACTTTTTGAAAAGTGGTGCCTCGCCAGTAAGGTGACGAGTTTTGAACAGTTGCAGGAACTTATTCTATTGGAAGAATTAAAGTATTGTGCTCCTGAAGCTCTAGTTGTTCATTTAAATGAACAAAAAGTAGGCACACTCTCTGAGGCAGCTGTGGTTGCAGATGAATTTGTGCTTACCCATAAGGCAGTATTCCCAGTTTCACGGCAGTCCAAACATCAGTATTTGAATTTTGAGCAATCAGGGAAGGAAACTTCAAGTGTTCAAAGGGAAGGGGCAGACAAGAGTCGTAAGGCTGATGTAAGGCGCTTCGGTAGTAAACGTGTATGTTTCTATTGTTTGGATTCAGGGCACCTGATTTCTGATTGTAAAGCGTGGAAATGCTGCTGGGAAATCTAAAAGTGTGGCGTTTGCTCAGACTGTTTCAACTCCTGAAAGCCGTTCCATGCCAGTTAAGAGTACTGGGTATGAACCCTTTCTCCTTAATGGTTCTGTTTCCCTTTGTGCTGACTCTCTGGGTAAGCCTATTTCCATTCTAAGGGACAGGGGTGCAACCCAGTCATTTATTCTAGCTGATGCATTGCCATTCTCACCAGACACTTACTCCGGTACGGATGTGTTGATCCGGGGGAATTGAATTGGGATGTGTAAGGGTGCCATTGCATAGGGTTTATCTAAAGTCTGATTTGGTTACAGGTACAGTTCCTCTTGGGGTGCGAACTGAGCTGCCTGTGGATGGTGTGAGCCTTATTTTAGGGAATGACTTGGCGGGTGGTAAGGTTTTTCCATCTCCCGTTGTTGTAGATAAGCCGAGCATTGAGCATGATATTGCTGCTCATTTCCCTTCCGTTTTTCCTTCTTGTGCTGTAACTCGTGCACAGGCTCAAAAGTGGGAAGAGACCGTGAACCTTGCTGACTCATTCCGGAGTCCAGCAAAAGATTCTCTTGAGTGTACCATATATATTAAACCTCCCAGCTTCCTCTACTGATCCTGAAAACTCTTAACTCAGAAGCAGTAGATCTGAAATTTGACAAAGATCACCTAATTGCTGCCCAAAAATCTGACCCATCTCTAGAACCCTGTGTTGAGGCAGCTGTTCCGTTGGCTGGTTCGTGCAGTACTAGAATGGCATTATTCTGGGAAGATGGTGTTTTAATGCGTCGTTGGAAGCCACGCGAAGTTGATGATGCTTTAGCTGTCTATCAAATAGTCTTGCCCTCTGATTATCGTCATCAAGTATTGCAGCTAGCCCATGAGCCTCCCCTTTCTGGCCACCTTGGGGTTAATAAAACCTATAAACGCATTTCCCGGTATTTCTTCTGGCCTGGATTGAAATCTAGTGTGTCCAGATTCTGCAAGTGCTGCCATGTTTGCCAACTGGCGGGTAAGCCAAATCAGACCATTCCATCTGCTCCACTACATCCGATTCCAGTGGTGGGAGAGCCCTTGGAGCGTTGGATTTTGGATTCCGTTGGGCCACTTCCAAAATCCAAATCGGGACACCAATATGTTTTAACCCTGATGTGTGCTGCAACTCGGTTCCCAGAAGCCGTGCCACTACGTACTCTTAAAGCCCAGGCCATTGTTAAGGAAATAGTTAAGTTCTGTTCAACATTTGGATTGCCTAAAGTTATCCAAACAGATCGTGGCACTAACTTCACTTCCAAGGTGTTCTCTCAAGTTTTACAACAGTTAGGAGTTGATCATCAGCTCTCCAGTGCATACCATCCAGAGTCCCAGGGGGCACTAGAGCGCTTTCACCAAACCCTCAAAACAATGCTACGTGCGTATTGTATAAGTACTAATAGAGACTGGGCTGAAGGTCTGCCATTATTAACGTTTGCAATCAGGGAAACTGTACAGGAGTCATTGGGTTTTAGTGCCGCAGAGCTGGTGTTTGGACACACTGTCCGGGGGCCCTTAAAACTGCTGAGAGAGCAGTCGTTGTCCAAACATCCTGTGTCTAGAAACATTTTGGACTACGTGAGTGCTTTCCGGGAACATCTCCATAAAGCTTGTGAGGTGGCAAAAGCTCATTTGGTGACCGCACAGTCCAAGATGAAGTTGCGTTATGACAAAACCAGTGTAAAACATATCTTCCAACCTGGTGATTTAGTTTTAGTTTTGCTTCCTGTTCCAGGCTCCGCACTGCATGCTAAGTTTACAGGCCCTTATGCCATTGATAAGAGACTTTCTCACACAGATTATGTGATCTCGACTCCAGATTGTAGGAGAAAGAGTCGAGTGTGTCATCTGAACATGTTAAAGGCTTAAGTCCCAAAAGAAACCTCCAAAGCTTGTGTTGACAATGTTACATCTGTAGTTGCTGCTACTGTGCTGTCTGCAACATATTCTCCTATGGAGGATAACCTGATTGTACATGAAGACCGAATGTCCTGTACACGTCTAGACAATTCAGCGGTCCTGAATGACTTGGATGCATATCTTGCTCATCTGCCAAATGACCAGCGAACAGATATCATTGAGTTAATGAGTAGATACCCTACCCTGTTCTCCGATATCCCCAGCCAGACTACCGTCCTCATGCATGATATTGATGTAGGTAGCTCTGCTCCTATAAAACAACACCCCTACCGTGTAAACCCTCATAAACGTGAGATAATTAAGACAGAAGTTGAATACCTGCTGCAACATGTTTTTGCTTAGCCTAGCCAGAGCCCCTGGAGTTCCCCTTGCTTGCTCGTTCCAAAGTCTAACTCAACCCATCGTTTTTGTACTGACTACTGCAAAGTGAATAGTATCACCAAGCCTGACTCTTTTCCTCTTCCCCGAATAGAGGATTGTGTTGATCGAGTCAGTTCTGCACGTTACGTCACAAAGTTAGATCTCCTAAAAGGTTACTGGCAGGTGCCCCTCACACCGCGGGCCTCAGAAATATCTGCTTTCGTTACCCCTGACAACTTTCTGCAGTACTCTGTTATGGCTTTCAGGATGCGAAATGCACCTGTGACCTTCCAGCGCTTAATGCCACAGGTACTGTCGGGAGTAACCAAATGTGAGGCCTACTTGGATGATGTGGTGGCCTATTCTGCTAGTTGGGAGGAACATCTGAATAGTCTAAATCAAGTTTTCTGTAGGTTATCTGGGGCATCATTGACCTTGAACTTGACTAAGTGCGAGTTTGGTAAGGCCATAGTTACTTACCTTGGTAAGAAGGTTGGCCAAGGGCAGGTGAGGCCAATTGAAGAAAAGGTTGCTGCCATACTTAATTTCCCCACTCCTACTAACAAAAGGGAATTGAGAAGATTTTTAGGTATGGCTGGTTACTACAGGGGGTTCTGTAAAAACTTTGCTTCTGTGGTTGCTCCGTTGACAGATCTACTTAGTACCTCTAGGAAATTTGTGTGGAGTCCAACATGTAACTGTGCTTTCAGTGCTGCTAAAGACTTGTTGTGCCATGCCCCTGTTCTTTCTGCTCCAAATTTTGGGTTGCGCTTCAAATTGCAGGTGGATGCTAGTTCCTCTGGGGCAGGGGCTGTACTACTGCAAGAAGATCTAACTGGTGTAGAACATCCTGTGAGTTATTTCTCCAAGAAATTTACCAAGTGTCAACAACAGTACAGTATGATTGAGAAAGAGGCCTTGGCCTTACTGTCAGCGTTGCAGCACTTTGAAGTCTACCTGGGGGGTAGTTGTACTCCAGTGGTAGTTTACACTGATCATAATCCGCTAATATTCCTGGGGAGAATGTGTAACTCGAATCAGCGACTGATGCGGTGGTCCTTGATCATCCAGGAATATAACCTCGAGATTCAACATCGAAAAGGTACAGAGAACGTAGTAGCTGATGCACTGTCTAGGGTGTATAATGTAGAGAAGTAAACTGTTGATAGTATGTTGTGAAACCTTAATTCATGAGTTTAGAAATGTTTATGGGGTACTATTTGTAACTTATGGGTGGGGGTGTTACGTCCAGTGACGTATTCAATTGTGTTGTCTGTATTGTTGCATGGTTCTTTTGTATTCCTCTTGCTCCGTGTCTCCTGCTTCTCTGGCTCCTCCCACTCTTTCCACTCGGGCAGGTAGCTGATTGCCTTTTCCAGCTGCATCTACTTACCAACCGAAGGAGAAGCAGTATAAAAGCTGAGCAGGAACTACAGAAGATGAGAACTTTTCTCCAGAGCATGCCCTTTGTTCAGCCTGGCCTCGTGCAGTTTGTTGTAGCCTTTTGGGGTTCTGTGTAGTAAACTTCCTTAATCTGAAGTATTGTTGATTTAACTCTGTTGTTTGATTGTTACCCTTTTTGGAAGCTGTAGGGAGGTGGGTGCCTTTTTTCTTTTGTCCTGTACATATTTTTCTCCTGGTTTGAGGATTAGATCGGGAGTTTTTGTATAACTGTTGATCTTATTTTCATTTGACAGGTTTAGAAAGAATCTAATTACCAGAATAGACACCCTTTTGTTTGTTATTTTGGCTTTATTCCCCCTCCTGAAGTGTTTCTTCCCTCTTAATGTTATTTCTTTGAGAATTGTTAACTCCCAGCATTCACTGAGCTGTTAATAAACCTTTTTTAACCGCAACCTTGTTGTTGTTGCTATGCAGGGGCTCGGGTAAATGCTCTTCTCAAATACTTAATATTGTTACGTTACTGTTAAACCCCTAGATGCATAAGACCTAACAACGCTATTTAAAAAAAAATACAAAATTAATTCCAAACAAAGCCACATTAATATTTTGCATCTCTGCGCAACTTAATGATGTTCCGTTCCTGAATGAATCAACCATTTAAATGATTCGGTTCAATCTAACACAAATCTGGCCTAGGAACTTTCATTAACTCACCCCAGGGGTCACCCTTTCACTACACGACACTACACTACACTATACTCCTCTACGTCCGCTACGTTCTCAAAACTCAGGCAATTTGATAATACCTAGAATATCAAAATCAACTGCGGGCGGCAGATCCTTTTCCTATTTGGTGCCTAAACTCTGGAATAACCTACCTAACATTGTTCGGGAGGAAGACACACTCTTGCAGTTTAAATCTAGATTAAAGACCCATCTCTTTAACCTGGCATACACATAACATACTAATATGCTTTTAATATCCAAATCCGTTAAAGGATTTTTAGGCTGCATTAATTAGGTAAACTGGAACCGGAACACTTCACATAACACCGTGCTTTCTACATCATTAGAAGAATGGCATCTACGCTAATATTTGTCTGTTTCTCTCTTGTTCCGAGGTCACCGTGGCCACCAGATCCAGTCTATGTCCAGATCAGAGGGTCACTGCAGTCACCCGGATCCAGTACGTATCCAGACCAGATGGTGGATCAGCACCTAGAAAGGACCTCTACTGCCCTGAAAGACAGCGGAGACCAGGACAACTAGAGCCCCAGATACAGATCCCCTGTAAAGACCTTGTCTCAGAGGAGCACCAGGACAAGACCACAGGAAACAGATGATTCTTCTGCACAATCTGACTTTGCTGCAGTCTGGAATTGAACTACTGGTTTCGTCTGGTCAGAGGAGAACTGGCCCCCCAACTGAGCCTGGTTTCTCCCAAGGTTTTTTTCTCCATTCTTTCACCGATGGAGTTTCGGTTCCTTGCCGCTGTCGCCTCTGGCTTGCTTAGTTGGGGTCACTTCATCTACAGCGATATCATTGACATTGACAAATAAAAACAGACACTATTTCAACTGAACAGAGATGACATAACTGAATTCAATGATGAACTGCCTTTAACTATCATTTTGCATTATTGAGACACTGTTTTCCAAATGAATGTTGTTCAGTGCTTTGGCGCAATGTATTTTGTTTAAAGCACTATATAAATAAAGGTGATTGATTGATTGACACAGACTCTTGCACCACACAAACTGTTGCATTTCACCCCGGACTCCAGTTCTCATCACACATTGCACTACTTACACACACACACACAGCTGAAGGCACTGATTGTACAAAGCTGTAACCAATCACACATTCACTATATAAGACTCACTGAGATCACTTTCAAACTGCAGAGTTAAGTGCATATTATATGCACTTATCGCTAGTTGTGAAAACTGTTATGGAGCCTGCTTTAAGTTTTTTTTTAGCCTAATCTTGCCTTGTCTGTTTCCTCGTCTTCTGATTATTGCCATAGACAGTAAAAGGAATGGACACAGTGACCCCATTGGAACTTGAGACAAGTGAAGCCTATTTTTAGCTATTTTAAGCACTTTCGTTTCTGACAAGCAGACTCAAACTAAGCTTGATGACATCAACAACCTCTCTGACAGATGTAAATCTTCTAGTAGATGTGCCTGCAAACTGCCATCGTTAATCTTGCAGAGACGGCGAGATTGAGTGGGAAGTTCTTTCCATTAAATAAATGAATAATGGACAAATGGAGTCTTTAAACGCCTCAGATGTAAAGTTATTCGCTGTCAAAGTGACACCAAAATGAATGGGAGTCAATGGGAATGCTAACGCAAGTGAAGTTCTGCTACAAGATGGCGGCACGCGGCCGACTTCAACTGCCGGTCGACTTCCTTGCCACCTGATTATAGAGCATCACAGCCCCGCCCACAGCTGGTTCCAGAAGTAAAAATTCAATGCAATTTCTGGATTGACATTTGGGGTATAAGCCATAAAAACATAAAACCAGCTACGGCTGTACTTAGCGATAGTATATGCTCATATAAATGTAAAAGGATCATGGGGCACTAACCTTGTTTTGATATAAATGCCTTTTATTCGCGATGTCTTGGCTAAGTACTTCATTACCCACAATCCTGAACAATCCCACTATCCCACAGTGTTGCATCTGATTGGTGGAGCCATAGACAGTAGGTGGAGCTTGTGTAAGTATGGAGCTGAAGATCCACAGTAGGTGGATCTTCAGCTCCATGAAGACTGAAGATCATTAATAAAACAATTAATAAAAAAATAAAATAAAAAATTAATAAAATAAAAAAATTAATAAATAAAATAAAATAAAATAAAAACCTGTGTTGCGTTTTTACACGGTAGACGGTAGTGCAGTCATGATCTCCTTGGCTGCCATGCGAGTTTTGCAGGGAGGTTGGTAACTTAGCTAGGCTACTGTAGCCTTCATGGTATGAGTCATATCAAGCATTTTATAATGCCACTGACAAAACAATATTTAGCCTAGGCATACCTTTTTGTGCATTTACTGAACATTTGTGTAATGGCAACGACATGTGTTGACGACTGAGCGGTGATTGCAGTCAGGTACAAAGTACTAACTGCACTAACTTCTGTTGCTGACGTTATTGTTAACAACTTTCACACACGCACACAATATAAAATACACGATGATAAATATAAAAATCAATACACAATACCTATATGAAACTATTTATTTACACGATTGTAAATTCACTATATTCACTATATAAAATAACATTTACTGGAGGAAAAAGTTTGCGCGAGCGGCCGGCATCAGATTTGGAAGTGACTCAAAAAGCTTGTTGCCTCGTTCGCCGTTGTGGCTTCAGTCAAATTCAATGGGGCGCGGTGGTTTATGGGATGAGTAGTTCCTGCGCTCGAAATTAAAATATGTACACAGTCTTGTACCTTTGACTTTTTTTGGATTTTCTCTTAATTTTTTCACTCGAAATGATATGTTATGTGCTTATGAGTTCAACCGTAGCTGGTTATCCTCACACATGCTCTAAAACTCTTTAGATACAGATTTTTCCGAAAGTCAATAGGAGAAATGAATGGGAAATTTACTTCCGGCACCAGAGCTCTCTCGGCCTGTGGGCTGGACTGTGATGCTCTATTGCCTGTGTACTTTGGATTACCTCTCTTACATGCCATTTCGCAATCTTAGTGACTTGCTGCCACCTACTTGCGCTTTAATTTCTAATTTCACATTAAAGGGGGGTGAAATGCTCGTTTTCACTCAATATCCTGTTAATCTTGAGTACTTATAGAGTAGTACTGCATCCTTCATAACTCCAAAAAGTCTTTAGTTTTATTATATTCATAAGAGAAAGATAGTCTGTACCGATTTTTCCCGGAAAAACACGACCGGCTGGAGGCGTGACGTGTGGACGGAGCTAAAGAATCACAAGCGCCAGTAGGCTTTTGCGTTGATAGCATGTGGAAGCTGTGACTTTACCGTGAGGACAAAAACATCCAAAACAAACCATGGCTAACAGTCAGATTCAGCGTATATTTATGATCCAGAATCAGATCCAGAGGCTGAAATTTAACAAGAGCAGCATCAGCAACAACATCTCTATGTGGTATGTACTGAAACTGTATATATTTGCTTAGCGGTTTTGGAAAATGACTAAGTTCCACTTTGTCGTCTTTTTTTTTTTTTTTTTTGAAGCAGTTTTACTCGTGCAGTTTGATGACAACATTGCATGTTGTTTACTTGATATGCTTACGCGCCGATAGCTAAGTTAACAACACAGAGATATTTGAAGCAGTTTTACTCACCGCATGCGGTTCCAACACACGATCGTGACCCTTTTCCGTTGGGATTGCATTATCCTTAAGAAATAAACGATGTGCAAATCCGGCGTCAAACTGGGCCTTGTTTGTAAAACAAGCATCTTCGAAATGCAGGGAACAAACACAAACACTCTGTAAAAATAAACTCCATCCACTGGTCCCTTAATGCTGTTTTTTTTTTTTTGGTAATCTGTGCAGGGTTGTCTTGCCCTGGCAACCAAAAACACACTTCTTTTGTGACATTTCGCGACGCTCTCGCTCTGATCAGTGAATGTCTGTTGTGCTCTCAGTGCTCTGCTATACGGGAGCGTGCGCTCTTCCGGCAGAAGTGCCCTTAGGACCCATATAAGGAAATTCCGCTCCATCTAACGTCACACAGACCTATCCTCGAAAAAAACTTTCCGAAACTTGTGACAAACCGGAAGGAGTATTTTTGGAACAGAAATACTCCTTCCAACATACAACTTAATTTTTGAAAAAAAAAAAGCAATCTTTTCAGTTTTAAAACCATTTCAAATATCAGTATTTAACATTTTGTTAAAATATCAAAACATTACAGATGCATAAATTATAGCAGTAAACTGCATTTATGTCCAGCATTAAAGTGTGTAAACAGATCTAGATGCAGATTCTGTGTTTTCTCTGCATTGCAAGGATGAATTTTGTAGATACTGATTTAATTTGCTTGCTTAACAGCCCAAATGTTATACTATTCTAACTGACTGTAAGAATTTGATTGAAGATAATGCACACTTTCAGTGATAAAATGGCTTTATAAAGGTAAATATGCCCATATAAGGGACAAATCAATTTAAACTTATTGGAAAAGATACATTTCTATCACTGCTGTGAACCACCAAACAGAATATGATTTATATCAAATAATTTAGGAGTCAGCTGTCCACGGTAGTCCGATACCAGCACAATAATGCACTCAGCAAAATATAATCTTATTATTGTTACTGATAAAATCCCAGAAATTACTGAGATATAAGTTTGTTAATATAGCACATCCCAAATTGGAATACTTATGAACAGAAACTAAAGATGTTCAGTAAATTGCTTGTCTCCGCGCTTCCTAATAACAGAAAAGTGTATTACTTACATTTTATGACATTTAAACCCCAATTTACATGCCAAATATGAACATAAAATGGCATGGTGTCAATCCAGTAAATATAACCTCTTCAGTATGTCCCTTGCCTAAAAGTTAAGTTAAACTGAAAAGTAGTAAAAAAAAAAGTGACTGTCTAAGAAAAACAAATGGATTTGCATTGTTTTGGACTTGCCCTCTCCTGGTCCCTTTGCTGGTCTCTGTTGAGGGCCTCCAGGTATTCTATGTCCTGGCTTCTCCTTAGTGTCCGTGTCTGTTCTATTGCTTTATACGAAAACACACAAATTATGTGGCAACATAGACTTAGACACAGAATTAAGCACAAGTGTACTATTTTACAAGTGTACAAGTGGATATGTCCTAAGCAAACTATAAATTAAACTGATTGCATACATACAGTTTTTCATTTATTGGATGCAACTCACTTCCACTCTCCGTTCAAAAGATGGCACCTCTGGATTTTTCCCTCTAGCCTCTGCCAGTCGTGTTTCCTCAATTGAGGGAAAATACATAAAATCACAAAGGCATACACATTTCATTAAAAATAGATTTTTGAACACCTGAGAAAACAAGTAACCTGTTAAACCAAAAGATTTTAACCTCATCCAGTCTCTTTTGTGACTTGGAGGCTAATTATCATTGACTTCTTTGCAATTAGGAATTCAACATTTGTAATTACAAATAGTGACAATTCATCCAAAGTTCAACTTACCTCCAGAAACACACAGTTTGAATCCTCACAACTGACATCATTATGCACCTGTATAGACAATCTGCTTGAGCCATTTCTAGTTTGCTGTGCACTGCTTAAGGGTATCCTTCCTGGTGACAGGTACACAGGTCTTTCTTCTGTGGGGGGCACATGGCTGTTGTCAGGTAACTTATGCCACGTTTCCACCGAAATTACCCGGAACATTTTTACCAGGAACTTTTTTTCCCAGGAACTTTTTTCCCCCCAGACCTGTTGCTTTCTGCGTTTCCACCGCGGTGTAAAGTACCGGGTAGATTAGGCAAATGACTGGTGACGTAGGTCTGCGCGCGTTTCTCAATACAAAGTACCTCTGATTAAAAAAAAAAAAAAAAAAGTACGCTGATTTTGGACGTGCATCCTCGGTAGTTAGTTCAGACTTTGTGCATTCGACTGGGGAGTGTGATGTCTGCAACTAAGCAAGTCCGGTAAATCTATAAACAGCAGCGTAACTACCCAGCTAACAGGGAACGTTCCCACAACATTCACTAACGTTCTTTAAAAGTTGTGTAAATGTTAGTACAAAACGTTATTGAAATAATGTTTTTGGAACGTTCTTATAACGTTGTTAATGTTCTTGTAAGGTCGCTAGAAAACGTTCTTAGAACAACGTTCTCGGGAACGTCCTTAGGACGTTATTTGTACTTGATGAATGTTCTTATAAGGTTGCTAGAAAACGTTCTTAGGACAACGTTCTTGGAACATCCTTAGGACGTTATCTGTCCTTGATGAATGTTCTTCTAAGGTTGACAGAAAACGTTCTTAGAACAACGTTCTTGGAACGTCTTTAGGACGTTATCTGTCCTTGATGAATGTTCTTATAAGGTGGCTAGAAAACGTTCTTAGGACAACGTTCTTGGAACATCTTTAGGATGTTATCTGTCCTTGATGAATGTTCTTCTAAGGTTGACAGAAAACGTTCTTAGAACAACGTTCTTGGAACGTCTTTAGGACGTTATCTGTCCTTGATGAATGTTCTTATGAGGTCGGTAGAAAACGTTCTTAGAACAACGTTCTTGGAACGTCTTCAGGACGTTATCTGTCCTTGATGAATGTTCTTCTAAGGTTGACAGAAAACGTTCTTAGAACAGCGTTCTTGGAACGTCTTTAGGACGTTATTTGTACTTGATGAATGTTCTTATAAGGTTGCTAGAAAACGTTCTTAGAACGACGTTCTTGGAACGTCTTTAGGATGTTATCTGTACTTGATGGATGTTCTTCTAAGGTTGACAGAAAACGTTCTTAGAACAGCGTTTTCGGAACGTCTTTAGGACGTTATCTGTCCTTGATGAATGTTCTTCTAAGGTTGACAGAAAACGTTCTTAGAACAGCGTTCTCGGAACGTCTTTAGGACGTTATTTGTACTTGATGAATGTTCTTATAAGGTTGCTAGAAAACGTTCTTAGAACGACGTTCTTGGAACGTCTTTAGGACGTTATCTGTACTTGATGGATATTCTTTTAAGGTTGACAGAAAACGTTCTTAGAACAACGTTCTCGGAACGTCTTTAGGACATTATTTGTACTTGATGAATGTTCTAATAAGGTCGCTAGAAAACATTCTTAGAACAACGTTCTTGGAACGTCTTTTGGACGTTATCTGTACTTGATGAATGTTCTTCTAAGGTTGACAGAAAACGTTCTTAGACCAATGTTCCCCGAACGTCTTTAGGACGTTATCTGTCCTTGATGAATGTTCTTCTAAGGTTGACAGAAAACGTTCTTAGAACAACGTTCTCGGAACGTCTTAAGGACGTTATTTGTACTTGATGAATGTTCTTATAAGGTTGCTAGAAAACGTTCTTAGAACAACGTTCTTGGAACGTCTTTAGGACGTTATCTGTACTTGATGAATGTTCTTATAAGGTGGCTAGAAAACGTTCTAAGAACAACGTTCTCGGAATGTCTTCAGGACGTTATCTGTCCTTGATGAATGATCTTCTAAATTTGACAGAAAACGTTCTTAGAACAACGTTCTCGGAACGTCTTTAGGATGTTATTTGTACTTGATGGATGTTCTTATAAGGTCGCTAGAAAACGTTCTTAGAACAACGTTCTTGGAACGTCTTTTGGACATTATCTGTACTTGATGGATGTTCTTCTAAGGTTGACAGAAAACGTTCTTAGACCAATGTTCCCGGAACGTCTTTAGGACGTTATCTGTCCTTGATGAATGTTCTTCTAAGGTTGACAGAAAACGTTCTTAGAACAACGTTCTCTGAATGTCTTTAGGACGTTATCTGTACTTGATGAATGTTCTTATAACGTTGTTAATGTTCTTGTAAGGTTGATAGATAATGTTCTTAGCACAATGATATCTGAACATCTTTAAGACGTTATTTGTACTCAATTAATTTTCTCAATGTTGAGAGAAAATTTTTTAGAACAATATTCTTAGAGCTTTCAATTTCATTAATGTAAGTTCTAAATTAATTAATTGCTAAATGTTGTTATGGTGTTATCCTAAAATATTATGATAACAGCATGTCCTTATATTTTCAGGTTATTATGAACGTTATCATAATGTTGAGAGAAACTTCTTTCTTATAGGCTACATAAAACATGAATAGAATACAACGGAATACATTAGGATAGAAAAATAAATGTATTTAAATATGAAACTACAACCTTGAGTATGTGGTGGCTAATCGCCTGAATGTAATTTATAATTATTAATTATATATCTTTTTGAATTTATTGAAGTCACTTCGGGGTATTACGTGAATGGCATTCACTGTAAGTGTAAGTGAAATTTGCCAATTGAAGTTAATTAATTTAACTCAAAAATGTAAAAGATTATTTCATCTTAATTTGTGATTTGAACTCAAAAGCTATTTAGGTTAAGCAGAACTCAAGCTAAAAAAATACATATTAATTTATTGAATCTACCATCCAATCTATTCTTTTTAAGTATAAATGGCTGACCACAAAATATTTAAAAGAATAATGAACATAATTCGTGTTTTCAAACAGAGTAAAAAAGTAATTATTTTACTCGACATTATTAATTATTAATAGTAATTATTTTTTTTCAGCCAGTCACGTCACGTGCACTCCGCTCATCCACACTGGACCGCGCTCACTCACTCGCTGATGGGACCACAGCAGGATTAACGTTATTCGCGAGACACGACGCGCTCATGGTAAAAAATACAGGTACGTTAACGTTAAGCATTTCGAGCTTCTTTAACCCAGTTTACAGCACTCTAAAGTCAACTTTATCTAAAAATTAACAAGCTTAATTATCAAAATGTGTTCAACTCTAGCTAAGGTTAGCACAGGAGCAAGGTGATAACGCACCATTAAGTTATATCAAAGTTATCAACGGTGTTAAGTGTTAAATATGCAGTGTCATACACAACAGTTCGTCATTGGTAAATTAAGAAGTATTTTTGTGGTTTATCACATTAAGACAGCGTAAGACGAGTCCCGCAAAGTGTAACGCTATTTTCAAACTAATGTTACCGTTAGAGAGACGCTGATCTCTAACCGTCACTCCTCGTCACTCAATCTGAAGCGAGGTAAAGCGAACACACATTCACTGCATTAAAACACTTTAACCTTTGTGTTCAGTATTACTGAATATCTGTAGGTTTCATCTAGAATGTCCCATCTGATGCTGATCAAGTTTACTAAATCCGCCGAATGTTAAACAAAGGGGCTGAAGAGCGTTTATAAAGGTTGTTTAACCTTAGTTAACATTTTACAGTTATTTGCTCCTCACGTTGTCTTATTTAAAATTCATACTAACAAATTGCTGTCATACTTTGAAATCAATGTTTTTAGTGCAAAGGCAGAGAGTGAAGGTGTGGTGGTATTGGCAGCAAGAAGGCTGCAATAATGAAGTACCGCTAAGTACTATTCACATTAAACAAATTGATGGGCTTTAGTGTTGTACCAGATGTAATTTGTCACGTTAAAAACAGTTACTTAAATACATCGTACTTTTGTTTTTATTTTTTGATGATTTGCTATTAATGCAGATGTAATGGTGACCAGAAATGACCAGCAGCACAAAAGTCTTCTGAAGCAATTCTATACTTTTGTTTTATAAGTTCTATATTTCTAATCCAATTGAATATTAGATTAATCAAATCATTAATACACAGATGAAAAATAACAAACCTCAACTAAAGTCCAACAACAATGACATCATGACATCTAAGAACCAGTCATGTTTCAGATTAGGGCTTGGCGATATTTGAAAAAATCTTGATATTGGCAAATTTTTTATGATATTCAATATATATCTTTATATATTTTATATAATATATATAGATAATATAAATTTAATTCCTATAAGTAATTCCACATTGCCAGGTTTTAACACATGATTATAAATAAGCTGTCCATAAATGTTACTTAATTGTGAGTTAAATTTCTCTAATTTTGTGTTTTGTCTTCAGGAACATTATCAGTCATTCAAGCTATGATATCCTGGCAGATCTACTTCCTGAAAAGAAGACTCAGCAGATCTTTTCAAGACACACTAGGTAGGACACAGTTCAGGACAACTTTATATTTACTTGGCAACATTTTTCTGAAATCATCAGAAATTACTGAATAGTTGATCTAGGGATGTTCATTTTAACCGGTTAACCGTTAACCAACCGTTAAGGATTTTGACAAAATTAAATTACAAAGTAATTTATACAAATATTTTAAAAGGTTTGCTGCATAGTTAAAATATGCTACTCTTATAATTTTTATTTTATTTTTATTTTTTGAGAGAAAAAAAAACACAAGTCACTTATTTCATTCAGAAATAGGCCTAAAGGCTATTTTAGTTCCCCTCACTCCCCAACAAATCATTTCAATTAAATGTATTTATTCAACACAAATTAAAATGTTTCCATATTCACGATGTATTTGAATAAATAATATTTATTATGTACTTAGTTTGCATTCTATTTAGGGATGTGCATTTCAAGAAAAAGTAATAATCGATAATCGCTTTGTATTATTCGATTAGTTGTCAATAATCGCCCCCCCTCTTGTGCATGCACCCACACACGCATAAACACACACACATAAAAAGAGAGAGAGGGAGAGAGACTATTCAGGCTTTCAGTCTGTATGATAACAAACTGTTGAATATATTAGAGAAAGGTCTATCCTAAACCAAGCCAATTGATGGTTGTATGATTGCTAAAGCATATTAATATAAATCCGAATGATGGCAATTAATAACATAACAGTCCGTCTATTATCAACTGTTCACAAGGTTGTAAGAGCCTATGACATTTCTGTTTTTTAAAATGAGCATGAACATTCATAGCATTTTTAAATGAAGTTTACAGATTAAGATTAGAACAGATTAATTCAAACCTGATTATTAGGCTTAAAACACATTATGTGTTAAACAGAATATCATAAAACACGGTACGCGTTAAAATATGTTGTGAACAGCCTGAATGAAGGCACTAATTTGAACATTAAATGTAATGTATGTATTTATAACAATAGCATGTCCACAGTTCTAGTTATTGGCAGCACTACCCTCTGATTATGTCTCCCTTTTCCCGCTGGCCTGTAGACTGCGCTTCACGCTCCGGGCCATTGCTCTGTCCATCTCTGTTACCCTGTCAGATTCTGTCCCCTTCCATGAAAAAAGTAGGTAGTACCTATATGGGCCCGACAAACCGAGGGGGAGCTTTTAATTGAAACAAGAGAACTAATATAGAGCCTTAAATGGCTGGTCTTTTCAATTCTTTATTAATTTAATTCAGAAATATGATTGGAACATTTTATGTTTGTTAAATTCAAGTTTGTTTGTTTTTTAAATAGCCTACAAAGCGACTAGCTCAAGACCGTGAGTTTTGATCAGTTTATCCTTCTCAAATAATAAAAAAAAAGATTAGCGTCATAATATTTAATTAAGTCAAAACTACGACAATGAAATCATGTTACATTGCATGAGGTAAAATTGAATATATTACACCTGTAATTAAAAAAAAGGATGTGGCACCTGTCATACTTCACGTTAAAAACGAAAAACAACAATAGGCTTACTGACGATTTTTTAAACTCAAATTGATTTATTTCAAGAGACACTGGTTTGTATTAAATTTTTCTATTTTTTTTTTCAACATGCACTCAAATATTTATTCGTTATTATTTTCGTGCTGCAAATATTAAACAGGAAAATATTTGATTCACATGCATTCAGCATGAAAGGAGGCGAATATCTCACTACAGATTAAAGAGCGTAAAAAACATTTATTTTTTGTATTTTATCTTAAAATTGACAGAAGCCTGAGGCTTTGTGTTATAATAAAAAGTAACAAAGCCCAAAGCTTATTGCGATTAAAATAGGGCTGAAACGATTCCTCGAGTAACTCGATTAAAAAAATGATCGAAGCAAATTCCTCTGCCTCGAAGCTTCTTTTAATTTATTTTAAAATCTCACGTAAGGTTCTTTCTCAATTATTTTTTTTTTTTATGTGACACAACACATTTACGTCACCCACAAAGCGAAAGGAGACACAAGGAGTCAGCAGTGTTTTGATTTGAGGGCGCGGGCAAACGTAAAGAGAACGTCGTGGCGTGTGTCCATTGCAAGATAGAGCTGGCATACCACAACTAGAGCCCTATGATTTCTGCGATGCAGAAAACGTGGAGGGAATCATGGAATTCAGTCATAAAAACAGATTTTACAGTTTAACGCGGAATGTCACGGAATTGGCCAAATTTTGAATGAAATAATCGAAAATAGGTCATTGCACTTACATCAAATCATGATATGAACTAATATCTGTAAATATTAAGCCGGAACAGTCTATTTAAATATGAATCCTGCATGTTCTGCGTGTCTCTGTTAATGGAGCAGAAGCGCGTCTTCATTCATTAAACACACGGAAGCGCGCATGACGCTAGCAGTGATTTCAGCGTCTGCTGTCTCACTAAATAAGGACGTGAATACATGAAGAACATCTCAAGAACTGCACTGAAAATCACTTCATGAGCATTTGACCATTTGATTTGATTAAAACTAGCGTCACATCACATACACAGAACTGTAAAGGTATGTCAACCCGTCAAAATAAAAGTCCGGTTTATTTAAGTTATTGCGGGTTAGTACTGAAAAGTTAAGTTTGCTTAATTTTCAATAATTAAAAGATTAATTAAATTAATGTTTTATGTGTTTAATGTGCATCTATTTAAAACCCCAATTGAATAGCACTCAAATGCACTTAATTTAACTTTATATATAACTTTATTGTCATTGTTCACAGTACAAGTACAGACAGAGAAACAATGGGTAGTGATTAAATGTTCATTTTTGATGTATGCATTGCATTCTATGCATTTAAAAAATAAAAATTATATAAAAGGAAACTTAGTTGTTCATTGTAAGAGACCCAAGAGTCTTATTTCTCTTGCATAATTAATATTGCACTTTAATTAAGCAAAAACGCATTTTAACTGATTACTCGATTAATCGATGGAATTTTTGGTAGAATACTTGATTACTTAAATATTCGATAGCTACAGGCCTAGATTAAAACGTTACATATTATTTCCAAGCTTACCATAATTAAAAGCTTGCGAATAGTCACATAACGTGTTATGTGAACATAAAAACATAACATGTTCATATGTAAAAATCAGCATAACAAGAGTCAAATTTTTAAATGGTTTAAAAACATTTTATGGTTATCAAACCAGTGGAATATTACATTTTAGTCCTACAACAAATAACAAATCATTTTAATGCAGCTAGCTCGTAATCACGAATTACGTGGGAGACAGGAAGTTTCTCGCTCTGCACAGTGGAGTGGAATGTTGTCGCAGTACCAAAATTTCAGTGTTCGGTACCGATACCAGTGAAAATCCCAAAAAATTTTTAGTACCGACTTGGTACCGAAGTGCCGGGTCTTTTGAGAACACTAGTGGACTGCATCATTCTGTTAACTTTGTGGTTCATTATTTTGAGTCGTTTGGGATGCGGTGAGACAGAAGACCCTCTCACAACATATTGCTTTATAATTCTATGGCGTTTGCCCCTCCAAAATTGCCCCTTTCAATTAATCATGCTGCATGTGTCAGGCGCGGTTGCTCACACTGCAGGTGTACAGCACACTAATTAAACTGAACCACGTTCTGGCCCACTTCTTCCAACCAACCGTGTCCGAGCGCAGCACAGAGCAATCACAGTCACCCGAACTAGGCTTTGGGGGTAAGAGATGCTCGGGCACGGTTCACATCCTTAGAAAATAATCGCACAGCCTAATCGATAATCGGTCATTAAATCAACTAACCGAATATTCAAAAATCGTGACCCGTCCCTAATTCTAATATCAAATATGTTTAGCATAACATTACGCTGGTACGGTAATAACACTTAACAGCACTTATTTTACTGCATATTTAAACTGAGCAGTGTGGCTGCATTGTCCAAGTAGAAAGTTTAACTGTGTCACCCTCATGTTGTTCACACCCATTTAGACAATTATTATTTTTTTTTTTATAATCTTTCATCATTTTTGTCTTTCCATTGAAAGTCTAGGCAGTAGACTTATTATTTCATAGGAATTTTGTAATAACACAGTTTGTAACATCAGCTAATCTGTTTACTTTACAGATGGAGCGCAGAGAGACCGGACAGTTCCCACAGTGCTAGTTTTTCAGCACCCACACCCCAAACACAAATTCATATAGAAGTTTTCAATAATAAAAAGTTCATATGATAGTTTATATTTAGCTATGAAGCAATAGTTTATTGTCATAAATATTAAACTAAATATTAAAGTCCTTCTGTAGTGAAAATCAAGTTTTTATGCTGTTTTTTTTTGTCTTTGTGGCATTAAATATTGCTACATCACAATCCAATAACCAATCACATCTAAGAATAATTTCCTATAGCATGCCAATACCAGCACACAAGCACAAAGACAAATTATAGCAAAAAAATTTGATTAAATATTTGACTACAGGGAACTTTCTTTTCTTTTTTTTTTTACAAGATATGAGATTTTCACCAGTCTGTTCAATGTGTTGAAAGTGATTATCTTTAATAATTCAGATACCTGTTGAAATGCACATGTAATTGAATGCTTGCTTGGATCTGGAATGTTGTGTTAATAAATGTTATGCTGAAAGAGAATGTTGCAACAGTGCTAACCTGAAAATAAAATTTTATTAAGCTACACTTTGTAATGTTCAAATTAAAGTTTATACAATGTTTTATTCTTAATAATATTTAAGTGGAAAGAACATTGTAGGCACATTATGCTGACCATAAAATAAAGGTCAACATTTTAACGTTCTTGGAATTTTCCAAATAAATGTTAATAGAATATTGTGTTTAAATGAAAATTAGGTTGCAGGAACGTTATGCTGACCATACTGTAAAAAAACGTTCTGGGAACATTAAGCAAACTGGACATTTCAACGTTTTTGGAACATTCTAAATAAACGTTCATAGAACGTTATTTTTTTATGAAATGTAAGTTTCAAGAACGTTGTAGGAACGTTATACTAAACATAAAAAAAACGTTCTGGGAACATTAAGCAAACTGGACATTTCAACGTTTTAGGAACATTCTAAATAAACGTTCATAGAACGTTATATTTTTTATGAAATGTAAGTTTCAAGAACGTTGTAGGAACGTTATACTAACCATAAAAAAACGTTCTGGGAACATTAAGCAAACTGGACATTTCAACGTTTTTGGAACATTCTAAATAAACGTTCATAGAACGTTATATTTTTTATGAAATTTAAGTTTCAAGAACGTTGTAGGAACGTTATACTAACCATTAAAAAACGTTCTGGGAACATTAAACAAACTGGACATTTCAACGTTATTTGCAACGTTCAAAATAACGTTTCTACAACCAAAAGGGAACGTTAGGAAAACATTCTCACAACATAAATTTGTTAGCTGGGTATATACTATATATATATATATATATATATATATATATATATATATATATATATATATATATATATATATATATATATATGATACTTGATAACTTCAGTCAGCTCGTCTTGGCTACTGCAATTTTCCCTACTGTATATTTACAATAAAACGAAATATGATATCAAATACCACTGCCTCCTTTCGTTTTCATTTAAGCATAATAACAACTGCAGAAATGTACTTAGGTCAGGGAAATGTGTATATGCAGCCATTACAATGAAAGAAATATTATATAGACTTGCCTTTTTTATTTTCATTTTAACATATAGATAAATTGAATACAGACCAAAGAAAACCTGTTAGATTTACCCCGCAGCTGAATTATATTTTATGTTTAACTACTAAAGACACATCAGAGCCAGCGGCGCATATCAGGTCTATCCCAGGAGAGGCTGCTCTCTGCGGATACATGAGGACTGAGCTCCCGCTGATTGAGTGGAGCTCACCGTCTACGAGATCGGCGAAACACATTTTTAAATAGGCGCTGTCTTTATAAATAAACCATAGATTTGAGTTTTAAACAACTACATTCTCGCCTGAAATACTTTTAAAATTAAATTTCATGACACAATAACAGTAATATTTGAAAATTATCCGAATAAATGGTGGTTGAACTCAACCAATGCTGCGTGAACTCAGATCGCTTTGGCTACTGCAATTTTCCCCTCAGTATATTTACAATAAAACGAAATAGGATATAAAATACCACTGCCTCCTTTCATTTTCATTTAAACATAATAACAGCTGCAGAAATGTACTTAGTTCAGGGATAAGTGTAACGTTATATACAGCCATTACAATGAAAGAAATATTATATAGACTTGCCTTTTTATTTTCATTTTTACATATAGATAAATTGAATACAGACCAAAGAAAACCTGTTAGATTTACCCCGCAGCTGAATTATATGTTATGTTTTAACCACTAAAGACACATCAGAGCCAGCGGCGCATATCAGAAGGTCTATCCCAGGAGAGGCTGCTCTCTGCGGATACATGAGGACTGAGCTCCCGCTGATCGAGTGGAGCTCATCGTCTACGAGATCGGCGAAACACATTTTTAAATAGGCGCTGTCTTTATAAATAAACAACAGATTTGAGTTTCAAACAACTACATTCTCGCCTGAAATACTTTTAAAATTACATTTCATGACACAATAACAGTAATATTTTGAAAATGTTGATCCGAATAAATGGTGGTTGAACTCAACCAATGCTGCGTGAACTCAGATCGCTTTGGCTACTGCAATTTTCCCCTCAGTATATTTACAATAAAACGAAATAGGATATAAAATACCACTGCCTCCATTCATTTTCATTTAAACATAATAACAGCTGCAGAAATGTACTTAGTTCAGGGATAAGTGTAACGTTATATACAGCCATTACAATGAAAGAAATATTATATAGACTTGCCTTTTTATCTTCATTTTTACATATAGATAAATTGAATACAGACCAAAGAAAACCTGTTAGATTTACCCCGCAGCTGAATTATATGTTATGTTTTAACCACTAAAGACACATCAGAGCCAGCGGCGCATATCAGAAGGTCTATCCCAGGAGAGGCTGCTCTCTGCGGATACATGAGGACTGAGCTCCCGCTGATCGAGTGGAGCTCATCGTCTACGAGATCGGCAAAACACATTTTTAAATAGGCGCTGTCTTTATAAATAAACAACAGATTTGAGTTTCAAACAACTACATTCTCGCCTGAAATACTTTTAAAATTACATTTCATGACACAATAACAGTAATATTTTGAAAATGTTGATCCGAATAAATGGTGGCTGAACTCAACCAATGCTGCGTGAACTCAACCAATCAGCATGTTTAGCGCCAAAGTCCCGCCCCCGAAAGTTCCGGAACTTTAAAAAAGTACCACCTCGCCAGCAGGGACTTTCTGGGGGGCATTTTTTTACCCGGAACTTTTATTTAGTTCCTGGTTCCTGCGGTGGAAACACACCAAGTACCGGACCAAGTCCCTAGTTCCTGGGTAAAGTTCCTGCGGTGGAAACGCGGCTAGAGAGTCTGACTGTCTTTGTCTGGTAAAGGGAGTGGAATTTGGCGTTACAGGTAAGGGTGCCTGGTTGTGCATAGTAAAAGTTGGTCCTCAGCCTGTGTGTATAAATGACAGGTTAGTAAAACCGTTTAATGATTTATAAATCCATCAATGTTTCAAAAACTGAGGATTCATATGGAGTAGATCAATAAATAAAAAAAGGTAGCAATAGATAATTCTGGTTCTATACAAAATATGTTACCTTGATTCTGATGTAAACCGCAGACCTATTCAATTCAAGGCACTCTTTTATGTCACGTGGTGTGATGCCAGGCAAATTCAGGATGATGATGTTATGATGGGCATCCATCCGACAAAGCTCGAATGTTCTATCTCCAAGCATTGGGAAAACACGCCTTATTTCACTGACAAACTCCTCCTCTGTCTGGTCCAAAGGCACATACAGATTTACAATACCCTGGCTCTCTGCAATTAAAACAAAGAAAAATAAAAATCCAAGTCCAAATCCTGTGTCCAAAAACCTATGGCCAAATCAAACACTCGTTGAAAAAAAGACTATAGGGGTGCAACAAATGATTATTTTGATAATGAATTAATCTAACCTACATAACTATTATTAGAACAATTACTCGACTACTCGCTAGTTATTTCACTGATTATTCAGGAGGTTTTTAAGTATTATTCTGCTTTACAATTACGTATAATATTTAGTTAAAAAATTCAGCTTTTGAAAATGTCAGTTATATTTCTATTGTACAGTACTAGCTTAACATAATTTTAACTAAACTTAATTTAAAAAATAGTGACCAAAGATTCTACATCTTTTTAACCTCCAACTGTTGAAAACTTATTATTTCGATCAACTCAATATATACCTCGAGCAACTGGACGATTTGTCCCCTCTTCAATGAATCCCAAGCGTACCCTTATCGTACGCGCGGCGGGGTTGGGCCTCCTCCTTCTCCTCCTTGTAGGTCTTGGATTTGTCTCATTTCTGTATTCTCGCAGCCTACAAGTAAAACGTTACACTAACTTGGACATGTGGTTTTAGAATATCAATAACGTTAATAGATTAACCCTTCAATTATGCTCATGTGACTGAAGATTTCTTTAAGCTACAATTGTCTTGCCAAAAAAGTTATCGGTTCAAACGATTAATGTCCGCGGGAGCGCGCGCAGGATGTTCAATAACAATTAAAATTTATGTCTGGGTTATACAAAAAATAAATTAACTCTCGTGCAAGTATTCTTATAACTACACACTGTTTTATAGTAGCCTCAATAAAATACCTTTCAATAAGACTGCCTTCTTGATCCTCGTTTGCCAGACTTGCTTGTCCTATTAACCTATCAAAGTTAGCATTTATCTGTGATCGTAAACTTATGAGACGTGATCTGTACCTCTGATCTGACATGTTCTTTCTCTTGTATAACAACTTGAAGGCTGATCTTTCTCCACTATGACTTAAGTATGTAGCTAGATATGTGCTCTATGCAGACCACGTTTTCCCATGATCCTGTTTGTCATGGCAGGATTTCCTAGACTTACGCAAACCATTTCGCGCGTAATTATATCGTTATTATTGGATGATTTTATACCTATTTAAAAACATAATATTCATGACTTTAATAATGTATTTAACAACGTAAAACGTTAACCCAAAGATTACAAATGCATTAATTAAATATTTGCAAATTAATTAAATCTTTATACTAATGTATTATAAATCACACCTTATATGATGGACACTTAGACGAGTATAAATGCATATTAATAAATTTGTTTGATATTATACTGTTTGTCGTTTTAATTATTGTATGAACAATTCACTGCCAAATAATATGCCAGATAACCGAATAACAAAAACTCAATTACCGTTTAATAAGGACCTCCATACAACATCCAGGGACACATTTACAAATAGGCTAATGTGCAATGCAGTCAACATCACACAAACACAAGCTAAACTTATGTACCTGTACTGTCAAAAATGGCCAAGTAGCTTACAATAACTTAGACCAATACATAAAACTTACAAGAACTACTAAAAAAAAAATGTCACAAAGCTATAATATTAACAGTCTATGGATGAACCACAGACTGCAGGAACATAATTGTCATCTGAAGAAGGTCAACAGCCATGCCATCCCTGGAGACACCCAGAGGATCCACCAAGCGTTGGAGTTGATGAACATCATCTTCATTTAGATTTAACAGATTTTCAGGGACATTAATGTCCTCTCTCCATAGAGGATCGGCATTATGGTGCTCAGGTGTGTCCATTTCTTGTGCCATTGCTGGTTCTGGCCCCTGTGGTAGAACATCACCCTGAAGTTGTGGGGCATTAAACGGACCTTCAAATACATCCTGAATGGCTCTTAAGGGCCTGTTCTGCAACCGCAGGCATGCTCGGACAAACAGCTGTATTGGAGTACTAAATCCCTCAGTGCGCAGGCCATGATTATTCCAACGACGGCTGAAACTTCTGAGATCCCTGTTTATTCTCGGGAGATACATACTGCAAAGCCCACATGTGCAGTTCATTGGCAGGATCAAGGATCCCCTCAGACTCCAGAAATGTAAAGAGGCTATGGTACACATTGATCATGCCAGACCAAAGATCACCCCAAAACCTCTCGATCCTTTGATTGTGTGTACTCTGACCTCTTAAAACACTTCTGGTGCCCATTCCATGGAAGACATTCATGAAGAGACAAACATCAACATTCTCTCCACCATAATCACAACGCACTTGTGATGGCACACCATACTGGGTGACTGCTGTGCTGAAATGTTGCAGGACTGTACTGCTGCGATTGTTGTTGGATGCAACAAGGAAAACCACAAGCCGACTGTAGCCATCAATCGATCCATGAATCACAATCCGCCACCTTTGAAAGCAAAGTATTTTTTGAAATTACCATGCAGCTCTTTCTCTAGTTTAATATGAATATGAAGGAATATTTCATACGTAGCTGATAAAGTCCTTATAATGAAAATCCTTGAAAACAATGTCTTAATACGAAACTATATAATATGGATTACGAAAATTGTCTAGTATTTGTCTAGCTTGATGTATGACTCAATATATTTACCACAATTACTAGTCAAAACAACTGTAAACATGACTGTTGGATGAATACCAAGTAAATTACCATATAAATAGGTTTTAAATAATTGTAAGTTTATTTTTTTGCAGATGTTAAGAAAATTAATCATTACCTTATGAGCTTGTGATAACCGTCTAGGTGCCAGAGAGAGTTTGTGCCAGCTACGCGATATGTTCTGCGCTGTAGTCTTTGTGATGTAGCTCTCAAAACAGCTGCATCTGGATTGGTTCGAAGCATACTCACCCTCACCCTCCTCCTCTGTACAAGCACATCTGCTGAGCTTAACGGAGCCCTCACAGATTCAGGTCCAATTAGATCATTTTGACCGACAGCATCAATGACCATGCTGTCAAGCTCCTGATCCGCAATCTGTGCATAGCGTCTTGAACGGTTGAGATGAAAGATTCTGTTTAAAGGGAGGATTTGGACAAAGCAGTTACTTAATATTGTTAACCATTTAATTTTGTGCCATTATTTTATTTAACACATATTTTACAAAGTCTTACCCCAAATTCTGATATTTCTTTAGTTTTATCTAGGGGATTTACATTATTTTTTTGCAGTTACAAAAGTGTTTGCCAATAATAGCCGTGGGGATTTACTTCCAAGTCTACAATCCTCTAGGCCAATTCAAACAGGGCGTTCTGATGAGGGGGGTTAAAAACTGGACAGAAAATAGTAAATGAATTCTAAATTATGGTGTTTTTGATGCTAAAGTCTTGATAACATTATTAGACCGCAGATAACAGTACAAAATAATAAAAAGGATGTTCATGACTCCTTTAGGCTCCAAAAATATCCATGTGTCCACTCTATAGTTTCCTGACAGCCACTTGTTGTGATGAAAACATGTGACAACTTGACTTCAATTTAAGAAATTTGGAAGCCATGACTTCTGTTTTAACCCCTGTGCTAACATGAAAATTTACAGTAATTTTATGGCATGCACAAATGTGTATTAAACATTTGAGATTGGCTAAACCTTGCCTTAGTCGCCGTCTCACAGTGGATTGTAACACACCAAGGATTTCAGCAATTTGCCTTGAAGTAAATCCAGACCCCACCAGAAGTTCTAGTTGTGCCCTGGTTATATCATAGGATGGGGGATCTTTGCCATCATGAATAAATGGTACTTGATACCCACTTACACGTTCTGGAAGTATAGAAAAAACAGATAGCATTTTCTATAAAGTGTTCATAGGAACTCGCATGCAGACTACATGGTCATACCATAAATGGACTGGCAAATAATTTCTGCCCATTAACAATCTGACAGTCTAACTGGAGAAGCTTTTTGATTTTGTATAAAAAAAAATATATATTTCCACATGATGGGCTCTTTTAATAGGGTACAAATTTCGCCCATCCCAAGTACATTGCTTTATTTAAACTGAGGTGTGCAAGAAATGTGGTTTTATTACCAAAGTTCGGGAGGAGCATGATTAGATAATCATCCAATTTGGCACAGGTGCATCTTGTTTAGCTAATACTAGCACACAAGCGTGTATATATATCCAGTCTTCCTACCTCCTGTCCCACAACAGTTTTTCAGCATCCCTCCTCTACCCCAACTCCTCACTTCTAATATATTTATCCCAAATTAGGGATAGAGGGAGTTATTTGGGTTCGGCTATGCTCTGGGCCGGACCCCTCCTCCAGGACAGCGTGCCAAAATATGCCTACTATTCGCCTTCAGATTAGATGTAAGGGTGAACTTGTGAAATGTAAATATAAATATTATCAATGACATCAAACAACCTTGATTACTGGTCTGGTCTCGCAGGACCTGAATGAATGCTGAGAGAAGGCCGATGAGTTCTTGCAAAGTAGTCCCAAATGGTAGAAGTAGTCCCAAATGGTATCCCACGTAAACTGTCCAACACCATTTCCAATCTACAAGCACATAACAAAAGAATGAAAAAATGTTCAAGAGCCAAAAATATAGATTAAGTTCACACCTGGTCTGGTCTGGATGCCGTTGGTCAGGAAAATGCATACAGTATGGGAACGTTGAAACAAACTTTAAATAACAAACATTATATAATGCGGATCATTAGTTAATAAATAAATATATATATATATATATATATATATATCTCAAAAGATCATTAATGTAAATTGAAATGCTTACAAATGTCATTAAACTTTCGTACAATTCATACAAACATGTAATCATGCTTTTTTTTAATCTTCAAATAATTTTGACAGATAGTTTACAATGATTAAAAGCTTTATTAATAAATCATTAACAAACATTTAATGCTTAACAGGTCATTAGTTAATGTTTACAAATGTTATTAAATGTTCAATGCATTTTAAAAGTCTACAAATGATTTTAACAAAAATTATGTTTGTTTGTAATATTGTTGTGTAGACACTATTTGTACATCTTAAATCATTTATTAATTATTTGTTAATGTCTTTGCAGTACCCAATCTAAAGTGGAAACTATTCATCAGTTGTAAACATTTACTCATCATTAGTAGCTACCTTTTTGAGCAGTCATTTTGTTGGCAAAACCTTCCCAAAATGACTGGAATTCACCCTATTTTCACATATTTACAAAACATGTATTAATCATTTGTTCATGTTTTTGCAGTACCCAATCTTAAATTGAGACTATTTATCATACTAGTTTTTTAGTACCATTTTTGGCACTGGACTTTTATATACTGTAACTATGTTTGTGTAAGGGTGATTAGTTAAGTTTGGCTAAATGCTTGGCAAAGGCATAACAAATTGTAATTTGGGTGCAAAACATGTTTTATTGTCTCAACCCTTATATTAGTATGTTAGTTTGTATTATTAAACAGGATAGTCCTTGAATCATAGCTACATCAAACAGGAGGTAAAAAAAATATTTTCAAGAAAATACATTTATGATTTATTAAAGCAATAAAATATAAACATATTTAATTGTGTTCCCTTATCAAATTGACCTGTACACTGATGACCCCTTAGCCAACCTTAAACCACCAAACTTGTCCCTAACCTTACCGTATCACACTTAAACCGCAGAAAAAGTGTTGCACACTAACAAAAGCTTTTAAACATTGAATTAACATCTGTTAAAATCCTTTTTAGATTTTCAACATGTGCATGATCATATGAATTAGAAGTTTAATAACATTTGTAAGCATTTTAAATTACATGAAATGTTAATTATTAGGTAACGTTTAATACAGTTATTAGTAAACATTAACAAGCACATTATCTCATATTTATTGATATGTGAATATATATATATATATATATATATATATATATATATATATATATATATATATATATATATATATATATATTTCCTAATGATCTGTTAAACATTATATTATGTTTGTTAATGATTTATTAAAGTTATTATAAAGTGTTACCCTGGTGGTGAATGAAAAACAGTGATTAACCTACCTTATAATTGTGGCTTCCATAATATCGAGGTCCGGGTTTAACATTGAAATAATTTGACGACAACTGTCGTTAAAAGTGATCCTGCTCTGTACAAGAATTCTACGAGCCATTGTGGTCATCTAGGTGCTACATGGTGCTACAGAGGTAGATAACTATAGTCAACAACATTCATGTAAACTGTACCACAGCACTGATCTATAATAAAGAGTGAATCAGACTCATTTCTTCAATGAAGCTTAACAACATACAATTAAAATGTGTCCCTTAAACGACATAACATCGCTCTGTACGACCGAGTGAAAAAAAAAAAAAAAAAAAAACTATGTTTGCGGAAGCCATGCCTTACCGTAATAGCCCATATATAGCGGACAAAGCATTACAGACTCCTGCCCTGTGAAGTGAGCACACGTTTTCGACGTGCCATTTTGAAAACACTGCAAGAGTGCATGTTCCTTTCGCCTGTTTGGATACTTCAAAAGACGTTTGCACCGCCAGTTTGGTTGACCTGTTTACACGTTCAAAACGTGCGTTTTGTCCGACTCAAAACGCACGTCTTGGACGCCCATTTATATTATGATTAACGCACGTCAAAAACACTCCAAAGCGCACGCAAAGAATGTGCATTTTTACAGCCGATCACACGTCGAGGTTACTGACGCGAGTTTTCTGCAAACCCAAAGCGCACGCTTAGAACGTGCGTTATTATGGCTTATGTTTTGCTGTAAAATCGCACGCTTTTGACGTGTCTGTGTGCAATCAGACGCCCGAGCGGGCGTTTGTGACCACTTTGGCTTTCCATAATGCACCGCCGGCCTGTCAGTGGTAAACTCAGTGGCTACTGGCAACTGTACGGTGAATTCCCACGACAAATCAGTAGCCTTATTTTTGGACCGGACGGCACGCCCAGCGACAAGTCGGTAACCTTATTTTAGAACCGGACCGTACGCCATCCTATGCTAGACGTACGGGACCGCCTTGTAGCCAGAAATCTGTGCATCCTCTGTTTGCATATCCTGTGGGCTTTTGTCATTGGCGGAGCAGTCGGTCAATCCCACCTTTCCAGTAAATACGACTTGTGATTGGACTGTAAGTCAGCAGACAGCAAAGTATGGCCAAGAGCAGAAGGCCCTCCCTCCAGGCTTTTTTTTAGTTGCGAGGTTGCAAAGCTTCATTTTTGCTCAGTCTGAGTTTCAGAGTTTCAGAGCAGAGCTGCGTGACAACACTGCCACCATTCATGTGAGTCGCAAACTCACAACTGTGTGGGCGTATCTCCGCAAAGTGGGTGTTGTAAACTCAGCTCTGAAAAAATTGTCTGCAATAGGAGTGCTAATGTAATGTAATAAGTTTCGCCCTTTGGAACCCCAGTTTTCAGAGATTCAAAACTTTTTTTCACCTATTGGCATACCAGTTTTCAGATCACTATTTACAAGGTTTCAAATCTTGAAAGCAAACTATACACTGGGAGAACAGTGACTCTGAAAAAATGATTGCACAACACCATTAAAAAAGAGTGTTGCACTTCTAAAGAAGGAAAACTCAAAAACAAAATTATGTTTGAAGAGATTTAATTTTTTTTACCACTTGCAAAAACTCTGTTTTCAGAGTTTCAAAACTTTTTTTCACACATTCGCACACCAGTTTTCAGATAACCATTTACAACCTGGAAAACAATCTAATACAGTGGGAGAACAGTGACACATTTCAAACTGAGAAAAATTCTTTGCGCAACATCATAACATTTTTTTTTTTACAGTTCTGAAGAAGGAAATCTCAAAAACAACAATGTTTGCAGAGATATTTGTATTTTTTACATTTTGCAAGCTTGCAAATCTTATTTTTCGATCTTGCAAAACTTTTTTTGTAATATTTTGAGTTTTCAAACACTTAGTTTCAACCTTTCAGAACTTTATTTTCAGTTTTGAATCACGGCAGTACGGAGCCCCTCTGGTACCACTTTGTCAACAAAAAAAATATATAACTAACTCGTGGCCTCAAGATAAGCTAACTCGTGGCCTCAAGATAAGCTAACTCGTGGCCTCAAGATAAGCTAACTCGTGGCCTCATGTTAAGTTAACTCGTGGCCTCAAGATAAGCGAACTCGTGGCCTCAAGATAGTGAAGTGTCTGACACATGGACCCTTTATTATTAAACTGGACCCTGTACTGTAGTGCAATGTAATACTTCACATTCTGTGCAATATTATCTGTTTTAATATTCAGTGTAATAGAATTTGCTGCAGTTCTGTTTCTATTTATTGTCTAGTACTGTTCATCACAATCAATTCAATTCTGTTAAAACAGTAATATAAATCTTGTAGGCTGCATTTCCATAGTCCTTTATAATAATTCTTCACATTTTATAGCATATTTTAATACTTTTTACATGTATATAGGCTACTAGTTTATTTACCAACTTCTATTATTATTTATATTCCTTTAAATGTCTTGATGTGCACATCAACTGTGACACAAGAATTGTCCCCCGGGTTATCAATATCAATAAAGATCAAAGTATTTCTGATTCAGATTTTAAGATAGCCTATAGTAGTGTGCAGACTGGTTCATTAATTATTGAAGTGTTTCACATTTTGGAAAAGCATGTCTGTGTAGCCTACGATAAAACGTCAGCAGAGGGCGTTCTAGGCTTAGGTCACTGTACCTCCGTCTGGCTGTATGTATTTATGTGTATTTCCCGGTATTTCCCAGTTGACGTCAAGGAGTTGCGGGATTAGAATCGTAGGCTATGTTTTATCGAGTTAGCTTATCTTGAGGCCACGAATTAGTTATATATTTTTATTTGACAAAGTGGGACCAGAGGGGCTCCGTACGGCAGCATTTAAATCCCATAACAGTGCAGTAATATGCGCACTTTGTCTTTAAATGAGTTTTAACATATCAATAAATACTGGAAAGTTCTTACAAAATTATGTATGTTCATTATGCTTTATTTCATTCCTAGAGATCAATTGGTAAAGCAAGTCAAATCACAGAAATAAATGTGAATTATTTAATAACTTAATAATTTCACTCTTTACTTTTTATTAGTAAATGCTCTTTCTTTGGTCAGGAAAAAAAAAATGTATCTTTTAAATTGAATGAAATTAATCTATTGCTTAAATAAGATACAACGGTGACTGTGCAGTTCACATCACATGTGTAGTCACATGAGCACATCAATATTGCCAAATTTTTGTCAAGCTGAATAACAATAATTTCTGTATTTGCATTATTGTTGGAAGAAGGTGTAGACGTTAATAAAACACTATCTAATAGGTGGCAAATTTAATTTATTGTTAACCCATCTATCCCTTTAGCCGAAAAACGGAAGACAGCGCTCATGAATAAGTGGTTAAGGAAGTGATGACGCTGCTCAGCTTTGATGTCATTGGCTGTGAATGTCCCTGGTCACCGCAGGACTGTCTGTGGTTGGATCTTTTAACCCGTATTAAACAGCGCATCATGTTACAAAAGTATGTTTTGCTGCTATTATCACATTAGTAAATATATTAAGTCAAAATTGAGTGTTTCTATGTTGAGAAAAATCACCTTTTTACCGAGATCCTAACACTAACCCCAAGAATAACTTCAATGAACTACAAAAACAGTGCCTAGTTTTCCCTTTCCATAGATAGAATGACAGAGGCTTATGGGTAATGTAGTTTAAAACGTTTTATTAATGAAATGAAATAATATATTTAGTTGTAAACTGGACATATAAATATGTTCACTGTGTAAACCACTATGATATATTTTAGAGGTATGATGAAATTTAGTATTTTAGAGTGAGCAATATTTAAAATGCCTTCATGCCACCTTTGCATTTATTTCTGAAAACTGTGTCCAACATTATTTTATCAGCATAGCATAAGTAGTAATCCTGCTGATTTTCGCTTTGATATGTTCATTTGGACTCTGATTTACAGCCATTTGAAATGTACAGTTTTTGGATCTTCGGGGGGTGCTACTGGAACTGTGCCCCCAATCAACTCTGGGATTATGACGTGTGAACCAAGGATGTCCTAGAACAATGGGTGCCAGGGGTGAATGCATGAGGAGGAATGTTATAGTCTCAGTGTGGTTACCAGACGTGATGAGGGTGATTGGTTCAGTGGTATGAGTAATGTTAGGAAGTTGTTGTCCATTGAGAGCACTGACAGAAATCTGATGTGTGAGGGGGGTGATAGGAATGTGTAGGTGGGGAGCCAGTTCAACATCAATAAAATTACCTTCCGCCCCTGAATCCAGTAAAGTCCGGGTGTCATGAGTGTTGGTTGCCCACCTTAGTCTTACCGGAAGGAGAGTAGCTGATGATGGTGAGGATGAGGTCTTCCCGGTGGAGATCCCACCTGATAGTAGCCTCATTGTTACTATCGGGCTTGCTCTTTTAACGGGTACGAGTGAACGAAGTGCCCCCCCGCAGTACAAGCAAAGTCTTTGGGACCTCCGCCGTTCCCTCTCCTCCTGGGAAAGCCGAGCTCTCTCCACCTGCATGGGCTCCAGGTCGTGAGAGGAACTGACCGTATCCAGGACTTCAGGACGTCTGGTCTCCATGCTGCGAACTTGAGGGTCTTGTTGGAAACGGCCCATCTTGCTAAGGCGAGGATCCACTCGAAGTGCTAATTCGATAAGTCCATCGAGAGTAGTGGGAAGGTCCAGCATGTAGATCTCCCTCTGGATACGGTCAGCCAACCCATGCAGGAATCTGTCCCACTGCGCCTCCTCGTTCCATCGGCACTCTGCAGCCAGGGTGTGGAACTGGATGGAATATTCCGACACCGAACCGTGACCTTGGCGGAGATCTGCGAGTAGTCCGGCCGCCTCCCTACCCGCCGCCACCCGATCGAAAAACCTTCATCATCTCCTCGGAGAGTGCCTGGAACGAGGCGCAGCATGGGTCTTGGTTCTCCCACACCGCCGTTCCCCAGAGAGCCGCCCTCCTGGATAATAGCGTTAGTACGAACGCCACCTTGGATCGTTCTTGGTTGAACGTCTGAGGCTGTAGGGCAAAGTGCATCGAACATCGAGTAAGAAATGTTCTACAAAATTCTGGTTCACCTGCATTACCCTCTGGTGTAGGTAGTCTCGGTTCTCGCCGCGGCTGTGGCTCTGGAGGGGAGGGTGGACTCGGCGGTGTGGGTGGCGCAGTGGAGACAATTAGCTGTTGGATCTGCTGGGTGAGCTCGGACACCTGCGTCACAAGCGCTTGGACCGCCTTCCTTGTGATAGACATGTTCTCCTCCTGAGTGTCCATCCTTGCGATACTTCGGGCTGCAAACTCGTTCCATGTGGAAGCGCCTGCTACATCCATAATGGGGGTCAGATCGTTCTGTTACGTAACACAGAGACAGGATGTAATCGCAAGGCGTGTTTATTAACCAAGCTCAAAAGTCAGGAAGTCACAGAAAATACAGGGCAACACAGGGGCGGACACAAGGCAGATGGCACGGTGACACAGGGACCTCGGTGGGCAACGATGATGGTGCTGCTTCGGTGATGATCCCTCGAATCCCGGTGAGTGCGCAATCCTCGTGAAGGTAATAATCCAGAGAAGCATGAAGATCCAAGACGACGACGACGACGACGACGACGACAACAACAACAACAACAACAACAACAACAACAACAACAACAACAACAACAACAACAACAACAACAAGACTCAGGCAGGAACTAGGACACAGGTAACAGGTACGGGAGCACACCAGGGAGAAACAACGATCTGATAACATGAAACACCAGTTACTGCACTTATGTAGGCCACAAACAAATGAAACCAGCTGGCGCTGCTGATCATCGCTGATCAGTGACCACGCCCATAGACACACACATAACAACACGATAGACGAGAGAGAGAGTGAATTCATGAACCGTGACAGTATCTTGCTCCTCAGGTGCTGGACATCAGTAATGTGCATACTCTTGGTTTTAATGGAGTACAAGATCCACATTGATCATTCCTGCTACATTCACAGTTATCCATCAAAGTGTTTGTAACAATAAAGCCCATGGCACCATCTTGTAATGCAAAATAATTAAACTTGTAACTCCCTTTCTTTGACAAAACAATTGGCATTTGTTACTAAATATAAACAATAATAACTTTCTGGTGTATTGATGTCCCAGATGTCATTAATCTGATCAAATATTTTTATGTTTTAAGTAAAAAATAATCCCAATAATTAATATGTAGTTTTTTCCAAGTCTAAAATATACACATATGAGCCTACCTAGTAAAATGATGTATTTACCAAGAAACTTCAGAACACAATATTCACCATTTCATCCCCTTGGAATTATAAGGTTCTATCTGACATTTTTGTCAAAATTGAGTTATTCACATATTCTTATTCTGTGACAACTTATTTACATTATATGATGGTTTTTTTGAAGCTGTGTACATTTTGGGACTTTTTATTGAAAAAACAAAAAGGTTCTATCTACAAAGACGAACTCTAACTTGGCTCTATAAGGTTATATCTGCGTGAGCCAATCAGCACTTCGAATGCACAGAAGAGGACCAATCAGGATCAGCTTTATATGTCGTGTCACCGGCTTTAGATCGCAGTGTGAGGATTATGGCACGCAACAAAGTTTTTAAGAAACCTAAAGATCTACAATTTTATTGACGATCTTGTCAAGGACCGCAGCTCGAATTCCAGGCAAGTTCACTCTTTATTTTTTTAGGTCTTGCTGAGAAGATTGTTTTCATAGTTAGACACCACACTAGCCAGCAGCGCTAGCTTTATAGTTCCTGATATTAAGAGGCAAGCACTAACGAAAAACTAACGAACCTATACTCAAAATAGTTCGTTTACAGTAAGTTATGATCGTTATGTGAACAAGTGAAAGATCGTTAAAGCAGTTACCTCAGTATTAAAACGATTTAAGAATGATTGTACACTGTGTAGCTACTCAATGGGATACCATGCTAAATATATATAATATAAATATTGTGTTTAAATATGTATTTTTTCACATATTTTTTTTCTCCAGGCAGGTGACAAGGTAGAAGCAGCATGGCCTAGGGTCTTACCAGACAAACCAGTGGGGAACCAGTGACTGCACCTAACAGTTTACAAATTAAAGAACTGGGGGCTACTCAGAAAAGAAGAAACATGAGAAGTGTCTCAGATAAAGTCTGTGTTTGAAAAAAATGAGTCACAGAGAGTATAATAGTTATGTGTTTTAAAAAATGAGTCTGACATTTATTTGTGATTTTATATATAGTCAGTGAATCATTTTTCAATGATTATTAAACTTTATGAATTAATTTGCTGAAACATGTCTTTTTTCTTTTTTTTTTTTTTTTTTTTTTGCAGTTTTTAAAGTCTTAAAATGTCAATATTAAGCTTTAAAGGTCAAATAGTCAACAATTTAATTGAGTGGGTCTTAATTATAACAATAAACATTAGCATGTTATTTCAGCCATACTGATGTCTAGAGAGAAAGCCATTTTACCTGGCCCACTTTAGCTGGAATAAAGTCCTGCTCAGATATATTACTGTAGCTTCTTTCTGTCTAAACAAAAGAAATATTAAAGTAACAATTTCTGCAATAATGTGTTTAATTACCCACCAAATTGTTACTAAAATTAACATCTGCACTCAACAAAATATTTAGACCTATACCTTGCTTAATTTGAAATGTCCTAAATACATGAAAGTGCTAAAAATATAAAATAAATGTCATAGAAAGGATACAATTTTACTTTCTAACATATTTTGAGACATTGTTACAACATTAAGTTTATATTCAATGTTCAAATAATGTTTTGGCAGATAGAACCTTATAATTCTAAGTGAAAAGTGTTTTTTTTAGAATTAGAAGGTTCTATCTGCATTTGACTCATTCCAAAAATCTCCATTTACAAATTCGATAGGATTTTGATATTGAATATTTAGAATACATTTAGGGTCCCTGTTATTTTCATGTTTGAAAGAAACTTGTTCCCCATATACATTTTCCTATATGTAATGCAAAAACTTTTAAGCTCAATATCTCAAAACTGCTCAGAACGCAGATAGAACCTTATAATTCCAAGGGGACGATTTTCATTTTATTGAAGCATAGACTATAAAGATTCAAGGAAAATAATTATTCATCATCAAAAATACATTAACCTCATATATTAATCAGTTCACACAGATGAGTGATGAAATGTCCTTAAAAGTCACACAGTCCCATCCAGTCAACTGTGATACAGATCATGTGATACTGTTTCAGAAAATAATAATTCCTTATCAACACATAAACTGGTTTCATCGTGATCTTCTTCTGTCGTGTCCGGAAACAGTTTGTGGTTGATATCCGTCACTGATGTGGTGTACCGTTTTCTCAGCCAGAGGATTTCTCAGTCCTAAGATCCCAGACCTGGTCAAAGTGAAACAAACAATCCAGATGAAGTTGTTTAATGGACAGAGAGCTCATCCTATGTTCTGTGTGATTTTAGCAGGGTGAGCAACTATGGCCCTTGTAGTACTATACACTTACCATTCTTCAAGCTGCTTTAAGACCTTTTGAGAAGCTTTTTCTATGAAGACAATTTACCACATCCTCTTCTTTCACTCCTTTCAAGAGCATCACTTGGTCAAAACCCCTCATTTGGCTGATGAGATCATCTGTACAAAGTAAAATTGTTAAAATACTGCAATAAACAATTTCATTATGCAAGAATTAAGAAAAAGTTACAGAGGCAAAGGTCTTGCTCATGAGACTGCATTAGCATGTGTAGTTCTCAGAGACTCTAGAATTCATCTATTGTTGCAGTAAATGTGTCTTTTTTCTCTAGAATCTTTCTCCAAAGTTCCTGACTTCTCTCACAAATGTGTTTTAGTCAGTGCAGTGTAAGGCCTGGCTTCAAACCAATTAACTATCAATCCACAATTTATAACACAACATTTACAAAACAATGAGATAATGTCAGTTGGTGTTTATATCAATTAAACCACTTTTATGACACTTGTGTTCTTTAAGAAAAACAGGTGGTGTTTTTTAAAAACTTTAGATTAAAAATGTTCCAGTCACACTTTGCTAACATTCTATAATTATAATAGCTGTATCAAATAAAATAAAATAAATATAAAAACATTGGAAAGAATAATCACTGCTGACATGACCAGTCCTGTGAGATAAAATCATAAAGTCCTGTAACACAAAACACAGCATTGCTTCAACACACACATACCAGTGGACTTCTGTTTGTTTGAGCACAAGATGGCCGTCTTCATTCCTCATCCAGAGCAAATCATTTCCTTGGTCTTCCTTCTCTTCTGTGAAACAAGATAATCTTACTCTGTGTGCAATTAATATTTCTCATTAAACATATAATTACGTTAATTTAAAGTAAGATTCAGACCAGAGCATTTGGTGACTAAACAAATGTACCTGGGAAGAGCTGACCATGGCAAGATTAGCTGAGACTCGGTAATAGCTCTTTTAGTTTTTAGGAAGGTTTGTGAGGGTTGGCTCACCAAAAACTTCTGAAAAAGAAGAACAGCATTATCTGCAAACAATCCTGTAAGACAGAAAGAAAGGAAATATTATTTCATTACACTGAACTTATACATTACTATATACTTTAACTTATACATTACTTATACATATTTTTTTAGACCATGAAAGAATCCACTTCAAAGATGCTGTATAATTAAATGTTAAATGCATCCATTATTAAAAGCAAGTAATTCATAGCAAGCTATATTCATATGAGTTGGTTTAAAAATGAATACATGCTAACAAGACTGTTATCAGTAGTGTAATTGATCTGGTTCTGACAAATTAATCAAATATTTAATATATATCATGTGACACATTAAACTAGCATTTCTGCTCGTGGAGATCACCTATAGTGGGAACATGAACTGATGGGGCTTATTTGAAGTAATTTAATGAGAAGCCGATGAACAGTATAAACTTTCTGACTGTGTGGGGCAACTGATTTTCCAATATTGTGATAGTGTCAGATGAGATTGTCCAGGGGCTTGTACAATATCATACAAGTGTTAAATTGAATTACTTAATTTTTTTAAAACTTTGATGTGCGACTGTATTTAGGGATAATTTTAAAGACTTTTCCCCTTTCCAGATACCCACACTTGAGGTCTTAGTCACTTGAGAGCATGTGTACGTGACTATGAGACTGTCCCCGGTCTTAATAATGCCAAAGCGCAGGGTCCTTAACTCACACTAAATCTCTCCAATACTGCTCCGGAGCGCTATAAAACACTTAGTGTATCCCATCATGCATCATGTTTTGGAATTAATCGTGAGACTTTTTGCAGAGATCTCACAGGAGGTCACGCAAACCTTTCCAATGTTTGTGAAATATTAATAATAATAATTAGAAATTGAGAATAATTTAGTAGTAAAACAAAGTGTTGCACGTTTTCTTGGTGGATAGAAAAGTATATTAATTTTGTACATCATTTGCAACTTCTTTTTATCACTTAATTAGAAGCACCACAAATTAAATTGTCATCTTTAATAGGGACTATTGAAAAGACATTTAGAAGTTTATTTTAAAATGCAAAGTTGAAACGAACTTTGTCATGTTAAGATCGACACACATTGTGATCTTCATGCTCACTTGGGCCAAATAATGGAAATGTGCAAAGATGGCAAGTGTGGGTATTTGGACCGTACAACAGTTTAAGAAACAACAAATGCTGTGCAAATGGTAACAGCAGGAGTGTTTGATAAAAGGGACGAACTATCACAGACCAACCTGCCTCTGCAGCTTTCTGTCTTCTCCATTTCTGAAGGAATACCTCTCCACAAACACAACTGGGGTGACTGCTTCCTTTATGTCTTTTCAGCTAAAAAATAAATACAAGGGGAAAGAAAATAAAACAGAATTATTTACAGAATGTTAATAGTGATCTGTGAGCAAAATATTTAAGATATAAACTAATATATATTGAACTGCAAGATGGGAAAAATTATAAATTTATTTTTTTTGATTTACATTAAAAAGGTATTACAAGCATGATACAGTAAATGTGATTACTGTGAAATATGTCATATAAAAGGACATTAAAACACTACCATTACAGTGGTACAACCACAGTCATTTTGGTGATTATTGTGCTATTACTATACCATAGTAAAACTACAGTTACTGTGGTAAAAAATACATGGTAAATGTTTTACCTACTATTGTAGGTGTCATGGTTACCATGATTTTACTACAAATACAACTTACATCTTTGAACCTGAAATGATTATAAGACGGATCCCAGGTCTATGGCACGTCACGTGACAGATAAGAGTTTAATCACCCCAGTTAGCAGCTGTGTTCATTTAGGTAAACACAATGAAACTCAAAGACAGCCTCGGATGACCGATGTAATACAGAGAGTAAAAATATGGCGCTCATCTGATTAATAAAGAAGACAGAATACATTTTATAACAGACATTAAAAGAGCATATTTACTACTACTCACCATAGACTGTATAACTCACCCAACCTGCGGCTCTTGTAAACTGATGGCAAGTATCGCGATGTGTGCTGAATGAAACTTCTTGAACATGATTTCAAAGCGATAAACATCTCATGTCAGGGACGCTAGAGGCGCTTGACCACGCTTCAGTTTTTGACGCTTTGGGAGTGAGAATGGGTTGACGCACGGCGCATGATGCACGTGATGCGTGTGGTGGGAGGGGCGGCGCTGTATATTAATTATGTATTATTATTATTTAGGTCTTTCGGTTATTATTTCGAAGCTGTGTTGATTTGCTCTTTATTAATATTTTTAAAACTATAACGCTACATCTATCAACATTTATTTAGATGTTATCATTGTATTCATTCATTTCTTTATTTTAATTATATTATTTCGGTCTTATTACAGGTGTCCTGACATTTTATCCTACCCGTCAGATTTTCCTACCCGGGTTTACTGCGCATGCTCACATCAATGTTGCGTCCTTTTTCTCATGCTAAACAACAATATTTTATGTATCTGCATTACTGTAAGGGTAGGTTTAGGGTTGGGGTAAGTGTAGAAAAACGGCAATCTAATTGGTAGAAAATAATATTTATTACTGGTTTCCTGTAGCTGTATCCCTTCTAGCTATGTGGTGTATTTTGCCGGTTCTCCAAAGAATCGAACTCAGTCAGGGATTTTTCTCTCAGAAGAAAAGACTTTATTTTAAGCAAAACAAAGCCGAGAGTTCCTTGCAAGGAGATCTCCCGAATGCTATGTAGCATCTCATTATATACCCTATACAGGGCGTTTCCAAATAGTCAGTCTTTTCCTTATGCTCACTTTTCATGCATCCCTAGAGAGGAGAGGCCCTCTGCTTGATTTAGTATGAAGAAAGGCCCTTTCTGTATGTCTGGCCATATGTTTCTCATCAGTTCTGAACATTCCAGCACGTAAGCATATTCCTTTCTATCCATTACCTATAGGATTATAATGGAAAAACAACTAGCAACAAAAATGGCTAGATTCACATTGATTATTCTTGATTGATTAAAATCTTATTAATAAAAATCTTCCACAGCTACAACCATGAATATAACACATAATTACTGTATTTACAGTACAGTAAGCCAGAACAAAGGCTGAGCGGGGCTCATTCTAAGCCCATTAGCCACAATCCAACGCGGACATCCATATCACAGAATCTGACAGCGATCAGCGGCTCATCAGCGACAGCATTTTTAAGCAGCCTTTACAATAACCTTAATAAAAACTTTTAACTTTAGAGTCTAAAGTAAAAAAAATAAAAAATAAAAATCTGTAGGCCTATCTGACAGCGATCAGCGGCTCATCAGCGACAGCATTTTTAAGCAGCCTTTACAATAACCTTAATAAAAACTTTTAACTTTAGAGTCTAAAGTAAAAAAAAATAAAAAAATCTGTAGGCCTATCTCTAATAAATAAATTATTTATTTATTTATTTTGTGTTGTTCTTTTTATTTAAACTAAATTGTTTCTTAATGTGAAAATGTGTTACAGTTATGTGTCAGGGACTTGATATTGAATTCTGTAATTAAAAAAAAAAAAAAATCTAGGCCTATGAAAAAAATAAAAATCAATAAAAAAGCAAAAAAAGGACCATTGCGCATTTTACAGCTAAAAAAGTTTTAATATGTGTTTTTGTCACCAGCAAAACAGTATGTTGCTCAGTTTTGTTACAGTAAGTCAAGCTCCGATTTTTTTTCAAGTTTCAGTGAGTTTCTTCTGTTGTCCTGTGGAAAAAATAAAATAAAATAAAAAATTTATCAGAAAATATCGTGCTGATGCACGAAAGATGCCTCCAATTGAAATGCATTAGTGCTGCAATCACGAAAATAAATAGTCATAGCGCCACCTGCTGGTAACAGGAAGTGACAAGGTTAACACTATTACAGACTCCTAGGAACATATTAAAAAGTGTAAACAAGTGTTAAATAGGCTGGCAACATACTAGATACATACTAATACATGCTAGCAACACTTAACTAAGTGTTAAAGCATGTTAATAATGTAGTGAAAAAGGAAGTTGCTGTAACTCAGGCAAGCAATGTCCGATCTTCCCCAGACTTCACTTGTGTGATAGGTGTTCTGTTCCAAACAAACACCCATGACCAAATTCAGTCATAGTCATAGCGCCACCTGCTGGTAACAGGAAGTGACAAGGTTAACACTGTTATGGACTTCTAGGAACATATGAAAAAGCATCAACAAGTGTTAAATAGGCTGGCAACACACTATATACATACTAATACATGCTAGCAACACTTAGCTAAGTGCTAAAGCACGCTACTAATGTAGTGAAAAGGAAGTTGCTGTAACTCAGGCAAGCAATGTCCGATCTTCCCCAAACTTCACACGTGTGATAGGTGTTCTGTTCTGAACAAACACCCATGACCAAATTCAGTGATAGTTATAGCGCCACCTGCTGGTAACAGGAAGTGTCAAGGTTAACACTGTTATGGACTCCTAGGAACAAATTAAAAAGTGTCAAAAAGTGTTAAATAGGCTGGCAACATGGTAGAAACATAATAAAACATGCTAGCAACACTTGGCTAAGTGTTAAAGCACTCTACTGAGGCAGTGGAAAAGGAAGTTGCTGTAACTCAGGTAAGCAATGTCTGATCTTCCCCAAACTTCAAACGTGTGATAGGTGTTTTGTTCCAAACAAACACCCATGACCAAATTCCGTTATAGTCATAGCGCCACCTGCTGGTAACAGGAAGTGACTATGTTAACACTGTTATGGACTCCTAGGGACAAATTAAAACCTGTCAAAAAGAGTTAAATAGGCTGGCAAAATTTTAGAAACATAATAAAACATGCTATCAACATTTAGCTAAGTGTCAAAGCACGCAACTAATGCAGTGAATAAGGAAGTTGCTGTAACTCAGGCTAGCAACGTCCGATCTGCCCCAAACTTCAGACATTTGACAAGAGTCCTGTACTGAACACATTAACATGCCCGTACTCCGTTATAGTCATAGCGCCATCTACTGGCAACAGGAAGTGTCATGTTTAACACTGTTATGGACTCCTAGCATGTGTAACAATGTTATGAAGTCCTAGCAACATATTAAAAAGTGCCAGCAAGTGATAAATACACTGGCAGCATGCTAAAAACATACTGAAACATGTTAGCAACACTTAGCTAAATGCTAAAGCATCATATTACTGCAGTGAATTAGGAAGTTACTGTAATTCAGGCATACAGTGTCCAATATGCCCCGAATTGAACACATGTGATAAGAGTCCTGTCCTGAGCACATCAACATGCCCGTTTTCGATGATAGTGCCACTTGCTGGCAAAAGAAGTGGCTGAAGATGCTGTAACTCAGGCAAGCAATGTCCGATCTGCCCCGAACTTCAAACATTTGACAAGGGTCCTGTCCTAAATAAATCAACATGCCCATATTCGGTTATAGTCATAGCGCCACCTGCTGGCAACAGGAAGTGTCATTTTTAACACTTTTATGCACTATTTGCAACACAGTAAAATATGCCATTGTGTGCTAATCATGCTAGAAATATTTTCAAACATTCTAGCAACACTCAGTATGTGCAAAATGATTACTTGATTGCTATTGCTAAAATGATTGCTATTAATACTATAAAACAGGAAGTTGTTGTAACTCATGCATACAATTCCCCATCTGACCCAAACAACACATGCTTTATAAGAGTCCTGGCCTGAAGACATTTACATGTCGATATTCAGTTATAATCATAGCACTACCTGTTGGCAGCAGGAAATGTGGCACAAATATTTACTATTTTATAAGCATATGGCCCAACGTTCACTGTTCCTCCTATGGGCACCGGGTGGTGGTGAGCCCGAGTGCGAGGGCCCTTTCATCGCTGCTTGCAGCTTTAATTATTATTATTATTATTCTGCTTCTCCAAAATGAATCACATTTTTAAGGGCCTAAACATGCTCAAAAAGTCATGAAACTTTGCACACACATCAGAACTGGCGACAATTTACGTCTGATTTGGGTTTTAGAAGTGGGTGTGGCAAAATTGCTCGACAGCGCCACCTATAGACGTTCAACGGTGTGCGCCTGTAGCTATGTTTCACGTACATGCACGAAAATTGGCACACACATGTAACACACCAATACCTAATTTTTTTGTCATTTCCATGGATTGTATTTTAACAAACTCCTCCTAGAGATTTATTCAGATCAATTCCAAATTTGGTATGCCTAATCTAAAGGCCTTTGCGATGTTAAATTGTGAAGATCTTGAGTTTTTGTTAAAGGGTGTGTCCATGGTGCCATGACAAAATTTGATGTCTCTCCACAGCAAGAGAAGTTGTTGTAACTCAGGCATAAAATGTTCGATCTTCCACAAACTTGTTCGATAAGAATCCTGGCCTGAACACATCTGAAGTCAAGTCAAGTCAAGTCACCTTTATTTATATAGCGCTTTAAACAAAATACATTGCGTCAAAGCAACTGAACAACATTCATTAGGAAAACAGTGTGTCAATAATGCAAAATGATAGTTAAAGGCAGTTCATAATTGAATTCAGTGATGTCATTTCTGTTCAGTTAAATAGTATCTGTGCATTTATTTGCAATCAAGTCAACGATATCGCTGTAGATTAAGTGACCCCAACTAAGCAAGCCAGAGGCGACAGCGGCAAGGAACCGAAACTCCATCTGTGACAGAATGGAGAAAAAAACCTTGGGAGAAACCAGGCTCAGTTGGGGGGCCAGTTATCCTCTGACCAGACGAAACCAGTATTTTAATTCCATGCTGCAGCAAAGTCAGATTGTGCAGAAGAATCATATGTTTCCTGTGGTCTTGTCCTGGTGGTCCTCTGAGACAAGGTCTTTACAGGGGATCTGTATCTGGGGCTCTAGTTGTCCTGGTCTCAGTTGTCTTTCAGGGCAGTAGAGGTCCTTTCTAGGTGCTGATCCACCATCTGGTCTGGATACGTACTGGATCCAGGTGACTGCAGCGACCCTCTGATCTTGATACAGACTGGATCTGGTGGCTACGGTGACCTCGGAATAAGAGAGATACAGACAAACATTAGCGTAGATGCCATTCTTCTAATGATGTAGCAAGTACATAGTGTGTTATGGGAAGACTTTCCGGTGTTCTGAAATATTATGTTTCTGAGAGTTTCGGTGACGCTGGGCGGAGCATACGTGAATATTCATGAGTTTCCTGTTTCGCGTTAAAGCGGATCACAAAAACTGTTAAACAAGTTTGGTTAATTACATTTCGGCTTCAAATGAAGATAAGCAAACATAGAATATATTTGTTCGTTTGTGCACTAAATGTTATTAATTGTTTGCTTTTTTAAATGTTTACTCAACGATTACAGCCACTTATTTGTCAGAGGCAGCCCATCATCTGAATACGCTACAAGTAAATGGGCCAGCAGATGTTAGATATTTTCTCATATTCCTCTGTTTTGCTATTAAAAGCATGTAATTTGATAAGTATGTTGTTTGAAGTTGTGTATATGGTGGCACAAACTTGCTCACTGTTTTGTAAAACTGTAAGGTGAGAAATAAAGAACGATATAAAGACTCTTATGAAGTATCAACTATTTATCTTTGTTTTTTCTCCTTAAAAAAGGTGTCACACGGAAGTGCAGCCCACAGTTCATGTGGAGAAGCTTGCACTTCTGCCTGTTTTTTTTCCCCAGTTTGCAGAAGCTCATCTAATGGGGAAACTTACAGTTTCTCGTGTTATATATGAGGCCTCTATTGCACACATACATGAAGACATGGTTAAACGTTCTCAGAATTAACTTTTGTTTTTTTTTTATCTGATGAAGGGGATGGTGGATGATGACCAACAGAATGTGTACTTTAGTGTAATAGTTAAACAAATCATAGGCAAAATAAAAAAATTGTATAGCCTACTATTTGATACAAATGTTGTTTTATTTAACCAGTTTTATAGTTTTACTCCATTTTGTTTCTGAAATCCACACTTTTGAAATCAAGATAGCCAAAGGTAATCAAACCAAGCACAACCTAATTAAACAAGTTTCATGTATAAAGGGTTTTGGCAAAAAGATCATGTTGGTGGATATTCTACTAACATTTAAAAACATGTGGGTCATTCTTGAATTGCTTATTCTGCAGTGGTCCCATTGTTTTGGAAGCATGTTTCTTCTCCCAACATTTAGACTGATTTATTTGAGTTTGATCATAGTGTTTAAATCTTTGTTTGCCATTTGTTGTTCATATAGGAATTTACTTTAACAATGTATTTAATAATTTACTTACAACAGAAATCTTATAACATGTGCTTGCTTGTGTTGATCAGTAGTCCTATACCTAAACACATATACAAGTAAACCCTTGTGTAGCTTTCAGCAGTTTTTTTAAACATTTATTTTATATTTATGCAGGTATGTAGTAAATTTAAAAAAAAAATACAAAGATTAAGAATTTTTATATTCCAGTTCATGTGTGCATTAAAAAAAAAAATCAGCTTTCAATTTGTTATTCAATTTTTTTATTTTTTATTATTGAGCAAACGATTAGGAATGACACAGAATAATGATCATACATTTTATTATGGCACAACAGATACATTTTGGCAAAGTTATTAAACGACACATTTTATGTCAAATAAGAATATTATAAAACTGCTTCATTGTAGGCTTATTTGGAGCATAGCCTAACTCAGGTAAATCATTACGAAAATCACTAACGATGACAAAATCTATAATGTCACGACCGGGATCCAAGGAAACGCGGAGAGAGAACGATTGAGTCTTTATTTAAGGGGTAATCCAAAGAGCATAAACAGTCCAGGCAGGGGTCAATACCAAACACAATCCAAACATGAAAACAAAACAAGAAGACAAGGCACGGGCAAGACAGATTGACGGACATGAATTCACAACGACTCCGTGACACATACTAAGACAGACCGGGTTAAATACACACTAGGAGAGACAAACGCTAATGGGAAACTGACAGAGTGTGATGATTGGTAATTAGTGAACAGCTGGGTGCAATAATTAAGCAGGGACGTGAGGTATGTGATTAATGAAGTGACAAACACTGTCTGAAAAGAGGACATCTAGTGGACACCCAGGGAACACAACCCAGACACTGTGACAAAACCCCCCCTCTACGGAGCGGCTCCCAGACGCTCCACGACAAGACACAACACAGAGACCAGGAGGGAGGCGGACAGGTGGAGGCTCAGGGGGAGGGATGGAGGGCCAGAAAAAAAATTCATGGGGAACAGATCTCAGAAGTGTAGACACAAAACAGAGAGACCAGGAGGGAGGAGGACCAGAGGAGGTTCAGGGGGAGGGACGGAGGGCCAGGCTCACAGAGGGGAACAGACAGAAAACAAGAAACACAAAACATAAGTCCATAAGGACATCACGTGGCGCCCACCAAGGCGAAAGAGAAGACCACCACAACCGTGTGATCAGGGCGGAAGCCCCCCCAGTGCGAAGCAGAAGACCACCACGTCCTTGTGGTCGAAGCCAGAGTCCTCCAGGAAGGTCAGCGGTGACTAGCCCCGACTCGGGAAGGTCAGCGGTGACTAGCCCCGACTCGGGAAGGTCAGCGGTGACTAGCCCCGACTCGGGAAGGTCAGCGGTGACTAGCCCCGACTCGGGAAGGTCAGCGGTGACTAGCCCCGACTCTGGAAGGTCAGCGGTGACTAGCCCCGACTCTGGAAGGTCAGCGGTGACTAGCCCCGACTCTGGAGGGTCCACGAACACCTGACTCGACTCTGGGGGGTCAACAGGAACCTGACTCGACTCTGGAGAGTTCACTGGAACCTTACTCGATTCTGGGGGGTCAACAGGAACCTGACTCGACTCTGGTGGGTCACCAGGAACCTGACTCGACTCTGGAGAGTTCACTGGAACCTGACTCGACTCTGGGGGGTCAACAGGAACCTGACTCGACTCTGGGGGGTCCACTGGAACCTGACTCGACTCTGGGGGGTCCACTGGAACCTGACTCGACTCTGGGGGGTCCACTGGAACCTGACTCGACTCTGGGGGGTCCACTGGAACCTGACTCGACTCTGGGGGGTCCACTGGAACCTGACTCGACTCTGGGGGGTCCACTGGAACCTGACTCGACTCTGGGGGGTCCACTGGAACCTGACTCGACTCTGGGGGGTCCACTGGAACCTGACTCGACTCTGGGGGGTCCACTGGAACCTGACTCGACTCTGGGGGGTCCACTGGAACCTGACTCGACTCTGGAGAGTTCACTGGAACCTGACTCGACTCTGGAGAGTCCACTGGAACCTGACTCGACTCTGGAGAGTCCACTAGAACCTGACTCGACTCTGGAGAGTCCACTGGAACCTGACTCGACTCTGGAGAGTCCACTGGAACCTTACTCGACTCTGGGGGGTCAACAGGAACCTGACTTGACTCTGGGGGGTCAACAGGAAACTGACTCGACTCTGGAGAGTTCACTGGAACCTGACTCGACTCTGGAGGGTCAACTGGAACCTGACTCGACTCTGGAGGGTCAACTGGAACCTGACTCGACTCTGGAGGGTCCACTGGAACCTGACTCGACTCTGGAGAGTTCACTGGAACCTGACTCGATTCTGGAGGGTTAACAGGAACCTGACTCGACTCTGGAGGGTCAACTGGAACCTGACTCGACTCTGGAGGGTCAACTGGAACCTGACTCGACTCTGGAGGGTCAACTGGAACCTGACTCGACTCTGGAGGGTCAACTGGAACCTGACTCGACTCTGGAGAGTCCACTGGAACCTGACTCGACTCTGGAGAGTCCACTGGAACCTGACTCGACTCTGGAGAGTCCACTGGAACCTGACTCGACTCTGGAGAGTCCACTGGAACCTTACTCGACTCTGGGGGGTCAACAGGAACCTGACTTGACTCTGGGGGGTCAACAGGAAACTGACTCGACTCTGGAGAGTTCACTGGAACCTGACTCGATTCTGGAGGGTTAACAGGAACCTGACTCGACTCTGGAGGGTCAACTGGAACCTGACTCGACTCTGGAGGGTCAACTGGAACCTGACTCGACTCTGGAGGGTCAACTGGAACCTGACTCGACTCTGGAGGGTCAACTGGAACCTGACTCGACTCTGGAGGGTCAACTGGAACCTGACTCGACTCTGGAGAGTCCACTGGAACCTGACTCGACTCTGGAGAGTCCACTGGAACCTTACTCGACTCTGGGGGGTCAACAGGAACCTGACTTGACTCTGGGGGGTCAACAGGAAACTGACTCGACTCTGGAGAGTTCACTGGAACCTGACTCGATTCTGGAGGGTTAACAGGAACCTGACTCGACTCTGGAGGGTCAACTGGAACCTGACTCGACTCTGGAGGGTCAACTGGAACCTGACTCGACTCTGGAGGGTCAACTGGAACCTGACTCGACTCTGGAGGGTCAACTGGAACCCGATTCGACTCTGGAGAGTTCACTGGAACCTGACTCGACTCTGGAGGGTGCTGTGCTGTGGTGCTGGGCTGGCGACCATCTTGTGCTGTGGCGCTGGACCGGTGGCCAATTTGGGCATTGGCACTGGGTTACGGCCATCTTGTGCTGTGGTGCTGGGCTGTCAGCCTTCTTGTGCTGTGGCGCTGGACTGGCGGCCATCTTGTGCTGTGGCACTGGACAGACGGCCATCTTGTGCTGTGGTGCTGGGCTGGCGACCATCTTGTGCTGTGGCGCTGGACCGGTGGCCAATTTGGGCATTGGCACTGGGTTAGCGGCCATCTTGTGCTGTGGTGCTGGGCTGTCAGCCTTCTTGTGCTGTGGCGCTGGACCAGTGGCCATCTTGGGCATTGGCGCTGGGTTAGCGGCCATCTTGTGCTGTGGTACTGGGCTGGTGGCCATCTTGTGTGGTGGCGCTGGATTGGCGGCCATCTTGGGCCAGGACTCTGGACGAGCGGCCATCTTGGGCTGTGGTGCTGGGCTGTCAGCCTTCTTGTGCTGTGGCGCTGGACCAGTGGCCATCTTGGGCATTGGCGCTGGGTTAGCGGCCATCTTGTGCTGTGGTACTGGGCTGGTGGCCATCTTGTGTGGTGGCGCTGGATTGGCGGCCATCTTGGGCCAGGACTCTGGACGAGCGGCCATCTTGGGCCGTGGCTCTGGACCATTGGCCATCTTGGGCACTGGCACTGGGTTAGCGCTCATCTTGTGTTGTGGTGCTGGGCTGGCGACCACCTGGTGCTGTGGCGGTGGGCTGGCGGCCATCTTGGGTTGTGCCACTGGCTCAGCAGCTGTGATGTGAACGGTCTTAGGGATCTCTAGGATATTTGACAGCTTGGAAAAATAATAAAAAAAATGAGTCCGCCGCCATCTTTGGCGTTGAGCTGGCGGCCATCTTGCACCGTGGCGCTGGACTGGTGACCACCTTGTGCTGTGGCGGTGTGCTGGCGTCCATCCAGCCTCTTGGCGCTGATCTAGTGGCCATCATGGGCAGTGGTGCCACCATGGCGGGCGTGCGCTTCTTCTCTCCTCGCCGTCCGCCATGATGAGACGGTGGCTCTGACCCATTCCACACGAGCCCCGGGTCGAAGGGAGGCCATGGTTGAGAGCGATGCCGAGTCTCCTCTCGACCACTCCCTCCTCGGCGACCTCCCCTGGTCCCCCGGAAAACCACCAGGTGAGTTCCCTCAAAACCATCTCTCTCCCACTCTGTGGCTGGAGATGAGACATAGGCAGACATACCGCTGGTTCTTACTTTGACGGAGTCGTTCTGTCACGACCGGGATCCAAGGAAACGCGGTAGAGAGAACCAATCGCGATTGAGTCTTTATTTAAGGGGTAATCCAAAGAGCATAAACAGTCCAGGCAGGGGTCAATACCAAACACAATCCAAACATGAAAACAAAACAAGAAGACAAGGCACGGGCAAGCCAGATTGACGGACATGAATTCACAACGACTCCATGACACATACTAAGACTGACCCGGTTAAATACACACTAGGAGAGACAAACGCTAATGGGAAACTGACAGAGTGTGATGATTGGTAATTAGTGAACAGCTGGGTGCAATAATTAAGCAGGGACGTGAGGAATGTGATTAATGAAGTGACAGACACCATCTGAAAAGAGGACATCTAGTGGACACCCAGGGAACACAACCCAGACACTGTGACATATAAAGTATAAAAGTATTTTGCATATTATAAATAGTAGTAAAAACAACAATAAACTAAGCATAATGTCAAATTGTTTAATACATACCTTTTTAAAAATTGTTTATGTTTCAGTGACAACGTACTTATATTTTCTGAGTCGCTTTAACGCAAAACAGGAAACTCATGAATATTCATGTATGCTCCGCTCAGTGTCACCAAAAATCTCAGAAACTGAATATTTCAGAACACCGGTTCCGGTTTACCTAATTAATGCAGCCTAAAAATCCTTTAACGGATTTGGATATTAAAAGCATATCAGTATGTTATGTGTAAGCCAGGTTAAAGAAATGGGTCTTTAATCTAGATTTAAACTGCAAGAGTGTGTCTGCCACCCGAACAATGCTAGGTAGGTTATTCCAGAGCTTAGGCGCCAAATAGGAAAAGGATCTGCCACCTGCAGTTGATTTTGATATTCTAGGTATTATCAAATTGCCTGAGTTTTGAGAACGTAGCGGACGTAGAGGATTATAATGTAAAAGGAGCTCATTCAAATACTGAGGTGCTAAACCATTCAGGGCTTTATAAGTAATAAGCAATATTTTAAAATACGATGTTTGATAGGGAGCCAGTGCAGTGTTGACAGGACCGGGCTAATATGGTCATACTTCCTGGTTCTAGTAAGAACTTGCTGCTGCATTTTGGACTAGCTGTAGTTTGTTTACTAAGCATGCAGAACAACCACCCAATAAAGCATTACAATAATCTAACCTTGAGGTCATAAATGCATGGATTAGAATTTCTGCATTTGACATTGAGAGCATAGGCTGTAATTTAGATATATTTTCAAGATGGAAAAATGCAGTTTTACAAATGCTAGAAACGTGGCTTTCTAAGGAAAGATTGTGATCAAATAGCACACCTAGGTTCCTAACTGATGACGAAGGATTGACAGAGCAGCCATCAAGTCTTAGACAGTGTTCTAGGTTATTACAAGCAGAGTTTTTAGGTCCTATAATTAACACCTCTGTTTTTTTTTTTCAGAATTTAGCAGTAAGTCATCCAGTTTTTTATATCAACTATGCATTCCATTAGGTTTTCAAATTGGTGTGTTTCACCAGGCCTCGAAGAAATATAGAGCTGAATATCATCAGCATAACAGTGAAAGCTAACACCATGTTTCCTGATGATATCTCCCAAGGGTAACATATAAAGCGTTAAGAGTAGCGGCCCTAGGACTGAGCCTTGAGGTACTCCATACTGCATTTGTGATCGATATGATACATCTTCATTCACTGCATGTTGTTGGTTTAGATGATTTAACAATTCTTCCTCTCCTGTAGTAGAGAATGAGTGGAACTTTTCCTCAGGGGGTCTATAGTGCACTGTCTGATGCGATACTGTAGCTGACGGCTGAATGGTTGCAATTTTATCTCTAATAGTATCGATTTTAGAAGTAAAGTAGTTCATAAAGTCATTACTCCTGTGGTGTTGGGAAATATCAACACTTGTTGAGGCTTTATTTTTTTGTTAATTTAGCCACTGTATTGAATAAATACCTGGGGTTATGTTTGTTTTCTTCTAAAAGAGAAGAAAAGTAATCGAATCTAGCAGTTTTTTATGCTTTTCTGTAGGATAGGTTACTTTCCCGCCAAGCAATACAAAATACCTCTAGTTTTGTTTTCCTCCAGCTGCGCTCTATTTTTCAGGCTGCTCTCTTTAGGGTGCGAGTATGCTCATTATATTAACGTGTGAAAGGGGCTATTATTAATCGCCATTAACACTTAATGTAGCAGGCTAATAAAATTAGAAGAATCATTCTAGTGTTTTGATGCTTTGCTTACTACTATTTACATATTTATTAGGATTTTTTGTTTTGCTTATTTATTTATTTATTCATTGTCACTTATGTTTTTATAAGGCTGTTTGTCCGGTCGGACAAGTATAAACAAAAACGAAAACATTTTAAACTAGCTAGAAGGCTGTTCAGCTGTAGCTCAACCCTATATCATTATTATTGTTATTATTATTATTGAGAACATTAAGAAGGTAGTTCGGCCTGTATTCTGCTACTGCGATTTTCTCTGATGATGCAGTAACTACTGCGGATTAGAAAAAAAGAAAATCTTCGTCTTGTCTAATTATTGTAAACAGTCATTATATCCGTCAGACTTAAGATATTTTAGCGGTAATGTGAAATTTAGTTTTAATAATTAAACAAAAATAAGCTGGAATTAACAACAAAAATATTTATTTGTCATATAATTATCCATCATTTACCGCTAGCATGTTATTTTTCCCCCTTCTTCTTTTTTTCTGGCTGCCAAAAGGATAAGTTTTCTTCATGTCTAAATTAGCAAATGCACGAGTAAGCGATGTACCAGTTTGAAAACGTTGGCTGACCATCACAAGGAAAAACAAGCACATCCAGCGTGACGCGATGCAGATATAATGCTCCATGTTATATTAATAATAACATTTCCAATTGTTCAAATGGTCAGCTGTTGGGGGCCTGCCTTGCCTGCCCTATTGCTATGCCTCTGTATATATATATATATATATATATATAATTAACACACTTGTAATGCAAACGATATGGTTTACTGCACTTTGTCAATCTTCTGGTTATTTCCCTATTGTGGCTAATGAATCGGAAGTCTTGCCCATTGGCTTACTTCCGCTTTGAAGAATAAGATGGATACATATCTATGCTTGCCACAGAGGTCAAATGAAGTCAAACAGTATTTAAATATTGTCAAGCAGTGATTCCGATTTTTTATGCAACATATGCATACTACATATATATATGTATATATATATATATATATATATATATAGAGAGAGAGAGAGAGAGAGAGAGAGAGAGAGATACAATGTATACATACAGTACAGACCAAAAGTTTGGACATACCTTCTCATTCAAAGAGTTTTCTTTATTTTCATGACTATGAAAATTGTAAATTAACACTGAAGGCATCAGAACTATGAATTAACACATGTGGAATTATATATGGACTTATATACATAACAAAAAAGTGTGAAACAACTGAAAATATGTAATATTCTAGGTTCTTCAAAGTAGCCACCTTTTGCTTTGATTATTGCTTTGCACACTCTTGGCACTCTCTTGATGAGCTTCAAGAGGTAGTCACCTGAAATGGTCTTCCAACAGTCTTGAAGGAGTTCCCCGAGAGATGCTTAGCACTTGTTGGCCCTTTTGCCTTCTGTATGTGGTCCAGCTCACCCCTAAACCATCTCGATTGGGTTCAGGTCATTTGGCGCAACGCCCCATCACTCTCCTTCTTGGTCAAATAGCCCTTGATGCCTTCAGTGTGACTCTACAATTTTCATAGTCATGAAAATAAAGAAAACTCTTTGAATGAGATGTATCCAAACTTTTGATTTGTACTGTATGTGTGTGTGTGTGTGTGTTCAAAACTGTTGCCCAATTTTAGCATTGGGTGTTTGCTGTCAAATTATGAATCTGGCACACCTATCCTATCAAAATGGAATGTTTTAATGAAAGGGTCAAAAACATGATAGTAAATAGCCATTACTTGTAAATGCCAGTGTTTTTGATGTGAAAATATTGCTAAAATTATAAGTGGACAGCAAAGACCATTTTAAAATAACACATAGATACATACATAGTTTTTGACCACTTCATTGTAAAATATATATTATTGGTTCACTTGCAGAGGCAGGGAATTGACAAGAACAGACATAAAGAAGCATTAAATATTTTGGTGCTTTTATTTGTGTTATCTTTGAGTTACAGGAGGTTTTGATGACAAAGAGATGAATTAAGAGAAAAGAAAGAAACATGCAAACAAATAGGATTTTGGAATGGAGGAGTCAACAGTGGGGTAAGGGAGTAAAAACAAAGATGTTTTCTTTTGTTTCTTTTTCTTATCCTTACTTTGTTATCTTCTGTGTCTTTTCTTAGTGCTTAGTGTCTTTCTTTCTTAATATTTCTGTCTCTTCAAGAAAACAAATGGGAGACATTGATAGAGGGGGTGGCACTCTGTTACAGAGATGCACAATCTCTTTAAATGTGGTTTTATTAACAAAGTTCGGGAGAAGCACGGTCAGATAATCATCCAATTTGGTACAGGTGCATCTCGTTTAGCTAATCATCTTATAGCACGCACGCGTATATATATCCAGTCTTCCTACCTCCTGTCCCACGACAGTTTTTCGGCATAGACCGTCTGTCAGCATTCGGTTCGCTCTGTCAGCATTCGGTTCGCTCTGTCAGCATTCGGTTCGCTCTGTCAGCATTCGGTTCGCTCTGTCCGTCTTCTTATCACAGGCCCAATCTTCCTTCCGACGAAGATATCTATCCGCCGAACACCAACAAGCGTCATCGGTCAGCTGCTCTTCTCGCCAAGCCACACGTTGTGGCCAAAAGCTCGTGCAAATCCTTGAGCTCGCCTCACTCGGCAACACGATTTTCTCGCCAGGACCGGGCTCTATTATAATGCTGGATCGCAGCCGTGCTCCAGTTCTCCCCGCAGTAAACCTCTCTCGCTTTTTCAGCCGTGTCGCAGTTCGATGCTGCCTCCACTAGCGGCGAAGACCGTGCGTTGTTGTAGTGGCATGTCGTTCGTGAAAGAATCGTTTTTTCGAATGAATCTTCTAGGCGAACGAATCGTTCTCGGTTTACACTCATTCATGAAGAATTTTTCAGAGTTGTCATCCACAATGAGCGAGTTTCATATGAGTCTCAGAGATCGAGAGCTCTCATTCGTGAACGAAAGGACTAAACCGGTATACATGTCGAGTTGATTAAACAGATACATGTCGTTCGTAAACGCAAGGAACTCTTATCAATTTTGTTAAGATGAGAGTAAACCGGGTCAGTTAGCCATTTAGCATGTCAATCTTGCAAAATGTAAAGCGCAGTTATAGGTACTGTGCACATATTGTTTACATATTTAGCATACAAAAGATAAATTCCACGTTTAATCCCCGATTTATGAACGTGAATATATAGATCAATATATGAACCGTCTGACCAAACAATTAAAATGCTAATCATGCAAGAAAACCTCGTGATTTGCTCATCTGAACAATTTAAATAGACGTTATATATAGAATGCGCTTATGAAGACGCCAAAATTTGTTAAACGGCGTTATGACTTAACTCTGTCCGATGACGATGCCACTTTTTAACCACGAAGCAAAGGCTTTTTGCAGAGTTGTCATCCACACCGAAATGTCTAAAGACATTACATTTGCTTTACTGTGCATGTTTAAACCTCACTGAGATGATACAGACATAAGTTTCATGCAATTATTCCGGCAGGATCAATTATTTAGGGACATATTTCACCATTTACTGGCATGATTATTCAGAATTTTTCACGCTACTGCCTCGTGTTTGGCTGCAGAACAACAAGTGTGAGTAAATTTTCTATCGTCTTTTTAGGACTGTTATATGAAAAGCATGCAAAGTAAATGTCTTTAGAAACGGCTTGAATTTGAATTACTGCAATTAACGTTACTGCTATAGACATGTCTATTGGTACAATGGTTTATAAAACTAAACATGCTACATTGTTTCAAAGCCTCTATTTTCACAGTCCATACTACAACAGGAAAACAGCATCCCAAATTTATCTGCTCCGGAGGCTGTTTAAAAGGGCCCGAAGGCCAAAACAAGAGGAAAAGATGCTTTTCCAACAGGACCGTATTAATTCAGACAAGGTTTGAGCAATTGTCAAATCAGCCAACAACTACAGCAGCCAAAGCAAGCATGAAGCTACTTTTACTTGCAACACGGGCCTGCACATCTCAGTATTTCCATCCTGTTACTTCTGCTAGCAGTGCAGGCTACACAGGTTCTTCAAGACATCACACACCCCAGCCCCTTCCCACGACCCACAGCTACAGCAGCTGAAGCAAACGTGAGGCCGCCTCCATTCGTAAACGCGCCCTTAACTCTTCCGCTCCCTCATGCTACTAACCATTTTTCTGTTCAGTGGCCTCCAGCTCCAGATTTGCCAGAAGGCAGAGGGTACCAAGACCTATTATTGGTCAGGCCGATTATTTTATTTATTTATATATCTATCTCGAACCCTCTTCAGCCAACCCCTCTAACGCCAGCTCATCCCCTTTCACTAAAACTCCTAATCTACCATAGCTAACTCTCCTAACATGCCCTATCTATCTGTAATGGTCAATCCTCACTTCAGCCATCCTTCCGCAGGAGCTTTCTCTGTATCTCCCCACCGCCGCAGCATTGTCCGCTCCCGCAGGAGCCTTCTCTATATCTCCCCACCGCCGCAGTATTGTCCGCTCCTGCAGGAGCCTTTTCTGTTTTTTCCTCACTGCCGCAGCAGTCTCCGCTTCCGCAGGAGCCTCTACCTATATTTCACCACTGCCGCAGCAGTGTCTGCTCCCGCAGGAGCCTCTACCTATATTTCACCACTGCCGCAGCAGTGTCTTCTCCCGCAGGAGCCTCTACCTATATTTCACCACTGCCATAGCAGTGTCTGCTCCCGCAGGAGCCTCTACCTATATTTCACCACTGCCGCAGCAGTGTCTGCTCCCGCAGGAGCCTCTACCTATATTTCACCACTGCCGCAGCAGTGTCTGCTCCCGCAGGAGCCTCTACCTATATTTCACCACTGCCATAGCAGTGTCTGCTCCCGCAGGAGCCCTTTCCATCCTTCCCTACTGCCGCAATTCTCGCTGCCGCAAGAGCCTCAAAAATAAATAAATAAATAAATAAATAAATAAAAATATATATTTTATGTCCATTCTCCAATTCAACCTCATCAGGCTCGCTTTTGTCTAACTCCGGAACGCCCAATCTAAATTCACGATGGACCCTCATTTCATCAACGACTCTGGTTTAAAAAAAAAAAAAAAAAAAAAAAAAATTAATCGAGTAACAAAATGTGTTGTTGCTTAATTATACTGATGTGCGCATGCACAGTAAATCTGATGGGTAGGATAAAATGTCAGGACCCCGGACCTTTATTTAGTCGGGTTGACGTACCTTTTCAGTTCTGTGTATGTGATGTGACGCTAGTTTTACTTAAAGTCAAATGCTCATGAACTGACTGTCAGAGCAGTTCTGGAGATGTTGTTCATGTGTTCAAGTCCTCATTTAGTGAGACAGCAGACGCAGAAATTACCGTGAGAGTAATGCGCGCTTCAGTGTGTGTGTGAAAAAGGAAGTCGCGCTCCTGCTCCATTCATTAACAGAGACACACAGAACATGCAGGATTTACATTTAAACACTGTTCCGTCTTAATATTTAGAGATATTAATTAGTGAATCGGATGTAAGTGCAATTACCTATTTTGATTAATTCATTCAAAAAAAAAAAAAAAAAAAAAAAAAAAAAATTCATTGCGAAAGAACCCGACGTGAGATTTAGAATAAATTAAAAGAGGCTTCGAAGCAGAGGAATTTGCCTACATCATTTTTTGTAATCGCGTTACTCGAGGAATCGTTTCAGCCCTAATCTTAAGCAGCTCAAAAGGGGCCTCTCACATAATCCGATAGATGCCCTCGGTTGTTGTTCATCAGACATTTAAAAAAAAAAAAAAAAAAAAAAAAATTATATATTCCTCCTTAAATCATGTTGTGTACTTGAATAATAGAAGCCTCTCAGTTATCGTTTCTTCGGCCAAAGTAAGGGCCCTCCAGCCATCGTTACAATCTCCTTGCCTATTTCAGCATCGGACAGGGCTCTCCCTTCCGGTGCAGCTGGGCAGTGGCTCCCTTCGGTCGCAGTGTGAGCCTTTCATCTGTCATTGAGTTGCGCTGCGCGCTCAGCGGCAGATGGGGGTATCCCTCCCGGTGCAGCAGAGCCACAGGCCCCCTTCGGTCGTTGTGACAGCCCTCCATCCGATGCATCAAATTAAGCCGCTTATACAGTCGCAAGGGGGACTCTCCCTTCCGGTGCAGCAGAGCCGCAGCTCCCTTCGGACGCAGCGAGAGTCCCTCCATCAGTCGCGTTTTCTTGCCTACTCCGTATCGGACGGGGCTCCCCTACCGGTGCAGCAGACCCACGGCTCCCTTCGGTCGCAGGGTGAACCCCCCGTCTGAGTTATGTTGCATGCTCAAGGGCGGACCGGGATCTCCCTCCCGGGGGAACACAGCCGCTGGCTCCCTTCGGTCGCAGCAGGAGCCCTCCATCCGATGCATCAAACCGTTCCTCGAATCTTCTTGCCTATTCTGCATCTGATGGGGCTCTCCCTTCCGGTGCAGCAGACCCACGGCTCCCTTCGGTCGCAGGGTGAACCCCCCGTCTGAGTTATGTTGCATGCTCAAGGGCGGATAGGGTTCTCCCTCCCGGGGGAATAGAGCTGCTGGCTCCCTTCGGTCGCAGTGAGAGCCCTCCATCAGACGCATCAAGCCATGCCTCGCATCGCAAGGGGGACTCGCCTTTCCGGTGCAGCAGAGCCGCAGCTCCCTTCGGACGCAGCAAAAGTCCCTCCAACAGTCGTATTCTAGTTAGCGTCAATCAGGGCTCTCCCCTCCGGGGCAGCACTCCTGCTGCAGAGTTGCGAACCCCCTACGGAGGCTGGGAGAACCCTCAGAGGCAAAAAACCGTGCCTCCATAAACCCGCAATGGGGGACTCCCCCTTCCGGTGCAGCAGAGCCGCAGCTCCCTTCGGATGCAGCGGGAGTCCCTCCAACAGTCGCGTCTCTTTGCCTTCTCAGCATCGGACTAGGGCTCCTCTTCCGGTGCAGCAGACCCACAGCTCCCTTCGGTCGCAGTGTGAACCCCCCATCTGAGTTATGTTGCATGCTCCACGATGGCTAGGGATCTCCCTCCCGATGGGGTACAGCCGCTGGCTCCCTTCGGTTGCATTAGGAGCCCTTCATCCGACGCGCCAAACCGCGGCTCGAATCTCATTGCCTATTTAGCATCTGACGGGGCTCTCCCTTCTGGTGCAGCAGACCCACGGCTCCCTTCGGTCGCAGTGTGAACCCCCCGTCCGAGTTATGTTGCATACTCTATGGCGGCCAGGGATCTCCCTCCCGATGGGATACAGTCGCTGGCTCCCTTCAGTCGCAGTGAGAGCCCTCCATCAGATGCAACAAACCGCGCCTCGTACTCAGCCGCAAGAGGGACTCTCCCTTCCGGTGCAGCAGAGCCGCAGCTCCCTTCGGAGGCAGCAAGAGTCCCTCATTTCTTGATATCTGGCATTGTGCTCCTCCCATAAGCGGCATGGAGGGCTCGCTGGTAAGACGTTGCGAGCCGCAGCTCTCGTCGAACACTGCACGGGCTCTCCAGGTCGCTCTGCATTTTCTTCCCAACACGCATATTTTGGGGGGCAACTAAATTTTATCTCTCTGGCTGCTGTCCTATGGCTTTAAGCTTCTTTTGGGGAGTTATTTGGGTTCGGGCTATGCTCCGGGCCCGGACCCCTCCCCCAGGACAGCACGCCAAAATATGCCTACTATTTGCCTTCAGATTAGATGTAAGGGTGAACTCGTGAAATGTGGTTTTATTAACAAAGTTCGGGAGAAGCACGATCAGATAATCATCCAATTTGGTACAGGTGCATCTCTTTAGCTAATCATCTTATAGCACGCACGCGTATATATATCCAGTCTTCCTACCTCCTGTCCCACGACAGTTTTTCGGCAACCCTCCTCCACCCCAACTCCTCACTTCTAATCTATTTATCCCAAATTGGGATAGGGGGAGTTATTTGGGTTCGGGCTATGCTCCGGGCCCGGACCCCTCCCCCAGGACAGCACGCCAAAATATGCCTACTATTTGCCTTCAGATTAGATGTAAGGGTGAACTCGTGAAATATCTCCTCTGCTTATACATTTATCAAAGGAAACAATGGCAGAGAGAACAGAGAGATTATGGTTTTGTGATTTTAGATGATTTTATTGAAAATAATCACATTTGTTCCATGTGAATCACATTCAGACATCCCAAATTCTAACAGACCTGTTTAGACATGTCTTTGTTTGAGAGGACAAATAGACCATGGGGACGCTGAAAAAAAAAAAAAAAAAGATGTCGTAATGAGAGAAGGAAGATAGATGGTTGATGGACTGAGATTATTCTTCCTCTTTCTCCTCTCCATGTGTGATGACATAGCAGATGTTCTTGTAGTCTACATTGCCAGCCACATCTGGGGGAAAGGCAGCCCAAAGATTTTTCATCTAGAAGAAAATAATCAGAAGATATTGGTCAGCAAATGGTTTAATTCTTTGCTACACATAAAAAACAAAAACAAAAACAAAACATATGTCTCCAAATATGGCTCAGTTCATACCTTCAATGTAGAGCACATTCAATATATTTACATGCAAAATTTTTGTTTCAATTGGACTGATTTCATTCTAACTGATGAATCTGAATGTGGTGTTTACATGAATGCTAAATAAAGATTTTTTTTTCATGCGCACACTGCACAAATATAGAGTATCACTCAGTAAAAATGCCTGTATCTGCACCCAAAACGGGTTGTCTGTGGATGAGAATCTGAAACAAGGACTGGTGGGAGGTTGTCTTGCACACGCACAGTCCTTTCAGTTTCGGGTTCAGTAAGATCAAAAGTTTACATGCACTTTCAATCATATTTGAAAAGGAATAAACCACACCCTTCAATCTCATCAAAATTTAATTTCCGATCGAGCTCAGTCATATTTATTAAGGTTTTTAAATGAAGGCTTTTCAGCCCAACTAAGCAGTCAATCATATTACAAATGGATTATTTAGTTGCATATAAACGTAGCCCTTCAAAGCAAATTAATAATACCTTATAAGCATCTGCATTCACTTTTGTGTTTATGGAGTGAAATTCACTGTTGTTAATATATCACTTAAAGAAAAATTATAACTGCAAACTTGCTTTAGTATAGACTTTATTTTATTATAAATGTTTCAACATGAGAGCCTTCATCAGTATATACATATATGAAAAGGGTGTGTTACTGCAGCAACAAATGTTTGTGTACAGCTATCCACTGTAATTATGACAGTGATATATTAACAATGGTGAAGCAAATGCTCTGGAGGTGCCAGTTAAGAGAAGAAACTTAAAGAAAAAGCAATGTTTCGGCGTGAGAGCCTTCATCAGGATATATAAAAAATAAATAACAAATTTATATATATATATATATATATATATAACAATAATATATATATATATATATATATATATATATATATATATATATATATATATATATAATTATAATTTTTTTTAATATAAATTAAATTTGTTATTTATTTATATATATATATATATATCCTGATGAAGGCTCTCACGCCGAAACATGGATTTTACTTTAAGTTTCTTCTCTTAACTGGCACCTCCAGAGCATTTGCTTCACCATTGTTAATATATCACTGTCATAATTACAGTGGATAGCTGTACACAAACATTTGTTGCTGCAGTAACACACCCTTTTCATGGAATTTCATACCTGCTCACCAAAACTATATGCTCCCAGAGCAGACATTTGCGGGAACACCGGAATGAAACCTTATTACAAGTCAGTGTACCATCATAATGATTTTAAAACTGAAATCTCAGGGTATTTGTTGTTGCTAAATGTTGTAAATGTAAAAAAAAAAAAAATGTATCACATTTATCAGTTTGGAGTTGGGCAATAGTGCAATTTTATGTCTAAAATATATTTTTTTAACTTTTATCACTTGCCAGGCAAAAAGTAATTACACACTTGGCAAAAAAAACTAAAAACAAAAAAAAAACACACAATCTGAATTTGATTCATGGCCTAACACTAATGGTATGGGATAATTACACATACATTAAGCTTAAAGTATGAGAAACTGTAACTGTGATTCCTGAATTAGTAAACAGCACTAATTAAATTAATCCAACTACAACTAACCTCCTCAGCAGTAAACCTGTCACACTGGGTGGTCAGGAGTTCCTCAAGGCTAGAAAATAAAATGAAATGTTACATTCTTGAAAATGACCTTTCTCTAGTGTGAACACCAATAGGTCAGGATACTTACAATTCCTTCTTGATGGTGCCTGTAGCCTCAGGGTCCAGGACTTTGAAAGCACTCAAGATAACATCCTCAGGATCAGCACCTAAATTAAAAGTTTGATGAATAAATGTTGTGAATTCTTGATCTGAATGCTTGATGTGAGATGTCAACATTTCAATTATACAATATAAATAAAATAATGTATTTTCAACATTTTCTGGAGAAAAAAAAATATACATGTCATTTTTCTATGAAAAACTGCTGCCATAAATTTGATGTTTACAGGGCATTGCTTTACAGAGATTGTTCTGGGTGGCTGCTTACTCAAGTCAAAAGTGCCAGTGTACAAGTATTTATTATATTTTGGTCTCTAGATATGATTTAGGATTCTCCTTCATTGTAATTATGTGTAAGTCTAAAGGTGCTGCTTTGAACTTTTGTCATAGTGCTGTAGCTCAAACATGAACTGATTAAATCTTTATCTTTAAAGCACTGTAAGTCACTTTAAATAAAAGTGTCTTCCAAATGAATGTAAATGGCTAAGCAAGTTATGTTTTCAGGTAAAGTTTGCAAAGATTAATACTTAACTCCAAACCAATAGTATTAGCAACAGACATTACAAAAATAATCAAAGCCAGAAAAGATTTGGACTTACCCTTCAACTTCTCACCAAACATGGTGAGGAAGACAGTGAAGTTGATGGGGCCACTGGCCTCTTTGACCATAGCTTCCAGCTCCTCGTTTTTCACATTTAGTTGACCCATGGAGGCCAGCACATCTCTCAGATCATCCTTGCTGATAATACCATCCCTGTTCTGGTCGATGATTGTGAAAGCCTGTTTGTTTTAGAGAATGTTAGATAGTTAATTAACTTCAGATTATCAAGGCCTTGATGTTTTTCTGAAGAACACCTTTAAAACTTAAGATGACATCTGAGACCAAGAAGTATCTTGGCAGCTGCTGCCCACTTGTCTTTCTAAGCTGTTAAAAGGTCATGGAATGTACAACAAGACTGGGGATATTTAAAGAGGGGGGATTGGTTACATTTGCCAGCCCCAACTAATTTCTTTACCACCCCTCCTTACTACTTACAATAGCTATAAAACTGTAAGTGTAAGTATAAACTGCAAGTATAGTTAACGCTCATGCTATTGTTTATTGAACATAAAACCAATACTACAAATTGTGATTACTTTCTTCCAGTGGTTGAATAGTTCTAAAAGCGACCACTTTCTTAGTTACTAGTTAACACAGAAATATGCAATCTAAAAATGTCAAGGTTTTCAAACATGGGAGGATGCAATTAATGACTAACATTTAGAGGAACTTAGAGGATAGTTTTAACATCAGTCAAATCAGTGATGTATTGGACTTAGGTTTGGCAGAAACGTACCTCCTTGTACTCCTGGATCTGACTCTGTTCAAACATGGAGAAGACATTAGAACTGCCACCCTCTGCCTGCTGCCTCCTCTTTGCCTTCTTGGGTGCCTAGAAGGAAAAAACATACACAAAGAATAATTCAATATGCTAAAATATTTTTATCTATCACCTCATCGAATGATAAGGAGTGTTCATCTATTAATGTCATTATAAAAAACAGTCATACATGTATATGCATACACTTTTTTTCTTTAAAAAAAAAAAAAAAAACCTCACCATCTCTGAGAGTTTCGGCAGTTGGTCAAAAGATGGAAAGTATACACCACACTGATGTGACTGACATCTTCGTAGTTCCCCTCTGGGGTCTTATATACCAGCCTGTCTATGCTAACTTTAGCCTGAACATCAGGTTTAGGAAAGTGAGAGCTGGTGAAAGTACAAGAGAGGAGGTATATGGGGTGCTATGGTGTCAATTTTCATTCCTGATCCGAAATAGGATTTGCACGCCTTGGAATGAGGTGAATTCAATCCAGTAATTTTGGCAATAGTTTTGTTTAAATAACGGACAAATATGGCAAGCCCAAGAGATTGTTGCTGGCTTGACTTAAGGGTTCAGTTTCTTTTCAAATTATTGACTCTGTCCTATAAGACTGAGCAGTTAAAGTGAGAAACATTTCTTATTATCAGTGATGAAAACTGCTTAATATCCTAATCATTTTATCATGTAACTAAAGACCAAACAAGAGATTGTGAGTTAGTGTTATTCACTTATTTGAAATATCTAAACTATTGAGCCTTTTTATTAGAGACTCGTTCTTATGTGTCCAGTAAGAAAGCCCTTTTCTTTGCAAATACAGTACAGTAATGTAAATATAATTACATATGCTGCTAATACCTATATCAGTCTTGAAAGTTATTACTTTATTATGAAGCTTATATTAGCTTACATATAAGCTTATGAAGCTTATTACTTATGATAGATTAGCTTTTGTTCCCTACATAACCTTGTTTTGTGTTTCTGTTTTGCACTCCTCTTGTAATACTTGTGTAAGTCACTAACTAAACATAAATAAATGTAAATTAGTTTTTGAACATACAAAAATGGTTAAGATTTGCTCTAAACAGTGGCTAACTAACAACATATTGACATATCGGCAAGTGATAAAGGTGCTGTATTTTATGGTATATATTATATGTATAAATGTCTGATTGCAAAGTAAGATTGATGACTAAACATATTTTTCAAGTATACTGGGGCTCTATATTGGGGAGCTTATAGGCTCTTGCTATAGTCCAAAACAGTGTTCTGCAGCCCTCCCACTTCACACCCTATATGCATCCATAGCTGGACATTTATCATGGTCCCAACACTGAAGGTATTTATACGAATACAGGGTTGTGGGAACTGACATTACCTCTCTCCAGGGAGCTTGCTCTTATTGCCTTTTTTATTTGTATTTCGGGTGACTGCTTATTGCCATTTATTATGCCATAAACACATTTCTTAAACCTCTCTTGAGATTGCTATAATAAATAAAGTATTTATGCTAGACAGCAATAAAAATAAATGTTTGGGTGGAAACTCTTCCAGAAAGCAGACAAAGAGCACTTCATTTAAAATCACAGCCATTATAGTTCATTGTAATCTCTCATAATTGGGCAGCAGTTATTTGTTTATCCCAATAGCCGCATTCATTACCTTATCACTTACAGATCTCATTATTTGTACACAAATAACGTCTACTTCTGTAAAATATGGTGGTGTGGCCCAGTAGAGTTAGCTTCTTTTGGGTGTTTTGCTTTTAAGTGATAGGCCTATATGTCAAGACGAATTACTTCTGTAATAATACTGTAAAAAAAAAAAAAAAAAAAAAAAAAAAAAAAAACATTGTCTTTGCAAAATGCACAGATTTCTTTTGTATAATCCAATGACTCATCAGGCAGTGATTTATAATGAAACTTTCCACCTATAACTCCTTCCTTGTTCTTATTCTTCAATAGCCAGGGTGATTCAGTTCAGCTGAACTCGGGACTATAGGGTTGTGCTCTCATAGAATACAAGTCTGCCGAAAAAAAAAAAAAGTATTCATATGTGAGAAAGAAGGAAACATACTTTTTGTTTATGTAACACATTAAATATTTTAAATTTATTGCAAAAAATTGTGTTTTGACAGCACTGTTAATTACCTAAATGAAACATCAATGATAATTCCATTAAGTCTAGTAAACCATAGAGCAAATGTTTATATTTTATGCAAAATATTAATTTTAAAATCTAGATATATGGCAATTCAATTAATTAAATTAGTTTGTGACATTAAAATATTTACAAAATATTTTACGTTTCAATCAAATAATTTTCTAATCAAATAATCCTGAAAGAAGCTATTTCTACAAAACCATTAAAGGGACAGTTCACCCAAAAATCAGTGTTTATCTTCAGTTCTCTCTTCACAGCAGTTCAGTCAGTGTACTGTTTGAGTAAATGAATTACCCGGGATATTGGTTTCTTTGAACTCAGAGGGAGTGTCAGCCACATTAAAAAAATTAACAGCTTAAGTCATTTGTGGATTACAGTTTTTCTCAATCGCTTTGGTACATTTCTCAAATCATTCTTGAGATTTGCAAAACAGTAAGTGCATTTCTCAAAACAACTTGTACAAAGAGCAAAACACAATGGATTACCTGCAAAAGCCAGTCTCTTGCTTAAAATCCTTAGTTCATCTCAAAAATAAATATCTGTGTCAATGAACATGTCAGTGCCATCAGAATGACAAGTCCTTGTGTCATAGTTTATGGATAAGACAGTCAAATTACTTAGTCATGTTGTCAAAATAACAGTGTACTCTGGAGGGATGTTCTGATGTAAACTATGACAACATTTTGGATGACAGTTACTGTAATGAACATTATGCCATATTCTTATGTATGCCATATATCCATTTAAAAACTACAAAATTACACATTACTGTATGTGGGATATTGATTGAAAGAGACTGGATAGAATTCCCTGTTACACTTTTACTAGTGGTCTGACCCAAAAAAAAAAAAAAAAAAAAAATACAAATACAAATATAAAAAAAAACTTTATAATGCCATTGTGCAGGGCTTAATTTGTGCCGGAACAAGCCGGATCTGTATCCGACACCTCATTTTGATGGATCCCCCTCCTCCAGGGTTGGCGTTTCCGTATGGCAGACAGATAATTGCAGTGAAAAATCAACCAAAATGCATATCTCTATTATAATTCATTATTATTATTATTGTAAACCAGAGGGTTTTACAAATATTTAACCAATGATAAGTATTTAAAAGAGCTTGTCAGTAAAACTTCATTACGCCGTCGCCATTGGATCCTCAAGCTGTAAGCGAAACCTCGTCACTCCCCCCACCTCCACTCAGACTGACGCGCGCACAGCCTTGAGGAGACAGATCTCCGCTTATTCGCAAAGCAAGGGTAAACACATAACTGTTTGTATAGTACAGCATTTTCTTTACTCAAACACTATGTCTGTAAAGGGCTAAAGGCTAATGTCTTTGTGTGTTTGAAGACTGGAGAAGTACGTTTTTTGCCATCTAGCCTATACTTTTGTACGTTTTGAATATCCTGTGCATAAGCGCTTTATCGTTTATATCATGAGACATTGGTCAAGTTTACTAAACAACAAGAAAAAATGAGCGCCCATATAGCAACTATAAACATTATATAGCCTGTAAAAGGTGATGATAGCATATAACGCGCTGCACTTGCCTCAGATGCGGACAAAACACAGATCTCCTCATTCGCCGGCCAAAGACCTTGTTAACTCAATCTGAGCTTGTTTTTCATATAGCCTAATGTACAAACACTGACGGCGCAGTGTTGTGTAATATTTGATTACACAACACTGTGCCATGAAACTGTTTTATTTGTCAACAAACATCAGACATCATATTGTGTGTATTTGGTTGCTTAAACTCAACAAACTATGCAAAATAACTGTTATATAGGTTAATACTCGCGAGGCAGCTTGATACGCGCGAGCTTTGGATGCGACTGCGAGGGTATGGAAGGCCAAAAGGGTCAAATTCACGTGAATTTTAACGCGTCAACAACACGTTAAATACGTGTATTTCACGCGTAAACAACACGTATTTAACGCGTTAAATACGTGTTGTTTACGTGTTAAAAATCAGCGCGTACTTAACGTGTATTTAACGTGTATTTCACGTGTTAAATACACGTGAAGTACACGTGAAGTACGCGTTAAAAATCAGTTTGAACGGGTCAATGTCATTGGCTGCTGAGGACTTGGGTCAAACCACTTCTGTGAGCTTAGAGGGGTGTACCATTCACAGACAGGCAACCATCATTTAACATGCTATAGATCAGCTTATTCAGCCTTATTATTTTGTCTTTTTTTGTATAGACTATAGAAATAATATAATTTAATTGCAGTTTTATGAAATATTTATTTTTTAATAAATATTAATTAACATTTTGTGGTGATAGTATAATGTTTATAAAAGTTACAGTATTTTGTAATGAAACAGGACTTTTTGTTTAGCTCTTGACTCGCCAAAATATACTATTTAAATACTGTTGCTTTCTGAGTGCCATACACAAAAATACCAACTCATAACTCCACGAATATAGCAAGGAGAGTCAAAAGTTATAGTCTGAATCTACTGTGACGATCCAAGGGGCTGTAGTATTTTATTTTGCCCAGCAGGTGTCATGGGGTAACACTTTTTGTGTCTTTAGGTTAAGTGCTGTGATGCAGGTGTGGAAAATTGATTGTGATTAACAATGCTGCCTATAAGATGCTGGCTTTCTTACCCTTTGGAGGGAAGGAGATTGGTGCTCGGTCTTTGCTGGTCTTGCTGTTTGGTGGTCAGGCGGACTTTCTCACGCTCTCCAGTCCAAGGCTTGATGTTGTGTTTTTGTATCTTTATATTTTTTTTTATGTTTTACCTCAATGTGGTTATGGCTGTTTTCTGATTAAAACACATATTTGTGCAAATTTGATTATGTTGTATGGACTCTCTATTCATGTTGCTACTCCTTGATCCAAGGGGTTGTAACACTACGTTCTGTCAAATGTTTAATAGAGCTCTCCAACTGATTAATGGGTTTAGGTATTATTTACATATGAAAGATCATAATGGATTGTTTTGATTTTGGACTCATTTCAATCTGGAGAATCGGCTGTAAATAATGATATGCCATTTTTCACAATCAGAGCATGTTTCATGAAGTTATAAAGGTAAAACCTTTTAAAAAAAGTTTTTGTTTTGTTTTGTTGTAATTCGATTACGAATATCTTCAAATCTGAATGACAGATTATTGTATAATTGGGCTCATTTTAATCGAGAGAATTTAACACTTTCCACGAGCTATGCATGTTTCATGAAGTTATGAATGGAAACGTAACCTATGTTATTTTCTCTGTTGAATGATTTCATGTGTGTGATAATATCGTAAGTAATATATTTAGATCAAGTGAACAAATTATGATGAATTTGAGCTCCTTTTAATCTGTAGAATTTTGTAAAAAATGACATATGATTTTGCATGATCTAATGTTTCATGAAGTTATTAATAAAAGTGCAAAGGGAAACTAAAGTTATTTGTTGTGCTGTGCCTGTTGGGTTTTATGTGTTATAGCAATATATTTGGATCTCATCCATGGATTACAGTATCTCTGGGCTCATTTTAATTGGGATAATTTTCTGAAAATAATGATCTATGCATGATTCTTGAAGCTATGAATGAAAACGAAACGTGAAGTATCGAGCTGTTTTTCTTTGCAGCCTCAGTGCGCCAGTCTGCTTTCATGTGTCACAGCTCTATGAACGAAATCTTTCGATCTGATCATAGGATCTATGCATGTTTGGTGAAGTTAAGAGGCACAGGACTGAAACCTCTGATTTTTTTTTTCTTTTTTTTTTCTAAGATATATTACCTAAGTTTTTTTCTATGTGTTATATCTTTATGAAATATATATTTAGATCTAAATGATGTTTTATGGTGAGTTTCGACTGTGTTTAATCTGCAAATAGTGACTTGTCTTTTTTATGATATAGCCTATGCTTTTTTCATGAAGTTATCAGTGGAAAGCCTACATGACAGCTAACATAGATTTTTGGCTAAACTACATGCTCTCTGCGCAGTTTTATGTGCGCTATAAATTTATGAGGAAAATCTTTAGATATAAATGACAGATAGTTTTGGGCTCTTTTAATCAGGAGAATATACTCTAAATGCTGGTGCATAATTTTACACTGAAATCTTGTTTTTTGAAGTTACAAGTAAAATGGTGACATCAATAGGGCTATTGTTATTATTATATGGGTCTGGGGTTGACTTCTTGTACAAAACTCGCTCTAGTTTATTCAAAGCCTCAAACAATTTCTCAATGGTGCGACTAAAAAAAACTCTGAGGTCGCACCGGTGCAACGAGCCATTTAAGGGGAACCCCTCGAGCCGGGCTTCGATTGTTCAGATGTGGGCCGGGCCTCCAGTCTGTTTAGACTTCTTCTTACTTTTATATTTTAGACATTCGTCAATTAACGATGGAAAAAAAAACTTGCTGCCCTATTGTAAACAACAGGAAACCTTGATGGCACGACTGTAAAGAGTGGCTCGACGGTGTTTTGTGTCCCGCAGCAGCACTGCTGAACAGTTCTGCGTTCAAATAATAGGCTTAAGAAGAAGATATTTTAATTTACTAATAAACTAGTGTTTTCTGAATCTGTATCACAAGAATGAAGTTGCTGTCACGGAACAGAGAGAGAGAGAACCCAGGAGGCGAATGGCAAGTTAATGCTCTTTTAGTAGAAATAAGGCAAAGCCGCAACGGCCAAAAAACAAAGGCAGAGTACAGGGATAATTCCTGGTCAAAACAATGGAGCCTAAAGTGGCTGGTCTGGGAAGCCTGTGATCAGCGAGGGTACAGGTGAGGCAGCGGACCCCTCGTTACTCCTCACGGCAGATAACTGGGGGAGAACAAGACAGGCAACAAACAGTCCATACAAAACTCTCCCAACGACTTGACAAGACTGGACTAGACTAGACTAGAGGTCTGTAGAAAAAGCACAAAAACGTCAGAAACATCCAAAGTGGTTAGTAATAATCTAACAGGGAATGGAAAGAGACAGAGCTAGAAATAGAGAGCCTAATGATAGGAGATAGAGAGCAGGTGAGCGGAAGAGAACGAGGAACAGCTGAAGATGATGAGAGTAGAGATAAGTGAGCGCAAAGGAAAAGAAAGAACCAGCAGATGGAGACCGAACTGGGATCATGACAGTTGCAATCCCGACTCGTCATCTCCTCATTAGAAACGTTTTTAGAGATAAGTACATCTTTATGGGTTATAATTATAATGAAAGAGTTTTTGTTTTTTATTTTTTTTATTTTGTTAAGTAGTTATTTAAAGCTATATTTATGTATGTATGTATGTATGTATGTATATATATGTATATGTTTTCACTGAGTTTCGGTTAATTTTTGTACTCCTATTAAAGACAACACGGCAGAACGAGCAACTGTTTTGTTGATATTGTGTGTACAGTTACGAATAATGTATTACTTTTACCTTTTATAAGCAAAAATGATGGCATATCCAAGGAAAAAATTGCAAGTGATCATGCTGCCGTCTCCCTGTCCTGAAGCATCTCCTCACAAATGATTGGATAGCTTACATTTATCTGGGTCTAACAAACACTGTCATATGCTTCAACTGTTTTATATCTATAGATTTTATTTTAGGCAAGTCGTGATGATTTGAGAAGGCTAAATTCATCAAACATATAGGCTCACTGTCTGCCGCTGGCAGCTTGGTCATTACTTAAAAAAACCTAAAACTTATATTTAACAAACATAAAATGCTCCAAACGCTTTTCTAACTTAATAAAATATATTATATTAACAAAATATAATCACTTTTCTATTACATATAAAACTGAACTATTTTAATAGCTGATCCAATAAGTGTAAGCTGTTTAGGGACTGTTCACCTGTCCCATAAGAATCAGTGTAGATGGCCAAGTCTGGAAGATTTTGATGCTAGAGAGAGTGTGGCCAGCTGGATTAGCAAAGGCCAAAGATCAAGAAATCAAGAAGGAATTGTCCATCTGAGGGGCATGTGACTGCAGTGGAGGATAGTCCATAAGACATTGAGCCATGATATGTTCAGTTTGAAGCCCTTAAAACCCTTCATTTAGATTTTCTTTTTATTTCAAGTATCTTGAGATGTTTTAGGTTTAAATTTCACCTCAGTGAAACACTTTAAGCACCAAAACTTTTTCAGTAAGTTACCTTTCTTGTAGAAATGTACTTCTAATACATTATGTTGACCAGATTGTTAGTTAATCTTTTAGGCTACAAGTCAATATTGTTTATATGGACAGCGATTAAAAAAAAAATATGATTAGTAATATTGATGTGTTGGGGGGGGGGGGGGGGGGGGGGTTTGACTGTGGTAGCAGTAGAATACTTCTGTTGTCCTGACCCTAGTACAAGCTCTCATTCTAATCCTGAAAGTCTTAAACGCTTATGTCTTATAACATCACCTGTGTACCTAATTAATGATTGTCTGATGAGTGCATAATCGCTGAACAAAAAGTGCAGAATTGCTGAACAAAAAAAGAGGTTTCAATAAGTGCCACCTGCTTGGTGATTGCTGTAAATGTAAGCACAATAAAAGCTGTTGATTCCTAAGATGATTGTTTTCTAAAGACAGATATTGATTTCAATGGTTTGTATATCTTAAACCTTAATTGATTGCTTACCTCCATTGTAACTATTTCCCCCACACAAATGTTAATGCTCGATGCTAACTTAAGTCTTATACTATCACAAAACTTTTGAAACAGATACTTCAACTAAACTTATGTATGTCCTGAGATATTGAATATCAAATAAGATGGATATAAATAATTTATCTTGAACACTATATTTTTTCTTACATTTTGTCAGTTATTTCTCAGCAGGAGAATGTGCAAATATATATTTTTATTTACTGAAAGTCAGAGTTGAGCAGTAGTTACTAGTAATTTAGTTATTTTAATAATATTGGAAAATTAAAAATTCTCTCGATTAAAATGAGCCCAATTATACAATAATCTGTCATTCAGATTAGAAGATATCCGTCATCGAATTATAACAAAACAAGAAAAAAACTCCAAATACACACATGCTACAATATTCTCATGGTTTTACCTTTATAACTTCATGAAACATGCTCTGATTGTGAAAATGGCATATCATTATTTACAGCCGATTCTCCAGATTGAAATGAGTCCAAAATCAAAACAATCCATTATGATCTTTCATATGTAAATAATATCTAAACCCATGAATCAGTTGGAGAGCTCTATTAAACATTTGACAGAACGTAGTGTTACAACCCCTTGGATCAAGGAGTAGCAACATGAATAGAGAGTCCATACAACATAATCAAATTTGCACAAATATGTGTTTTAATCAGAAAACAGCCATAACCACATTGAGGTAAAACATAAAAAAAATATAAAGATACAAAAACACAACATCAAGCCTTGGACTGGAGAGCGTGAGAAAGTCCACCTGACCACCAAACAGCAAGACCAGCAAAGACCGAGCACCAATCTCCTTCCCTCCAAAGGGTAAGAAAGCCAGCATCTTATAGGCAGCATTGTTAATCACAATCAATTTTCCACACCTGCATCACAGCACTTAACCTAAAGACACAAAAAGTGTTACCCCATGACACCTGCTGGGCAAAATAAAATACTACAGCCCCTTGGATCGTCACAGTAGATTCAGACTATAACTTTTGACTCTCCTTGCTATATTCGTGGAGTTATGAGTTGGTATTTTTGTGTATGGCACTCAGAAAGCAACAGTATTTAAATAGTATATGTTGGCGAGTCAAGAGCTGAACAAAAAGTCCTGTTTCATTACAAAATACTGTAACTTTTATAAACATCATACTATCACCACAAAATGTTAATTAATATTTATTAAAAAATAAATATTTCATAAAACTGCAATTAAATTATATTATTTCTATAGTCTATACAAAAAAAGACAAAATAATAAGGCTGAATAAGCTGATCTATAGCATGTTAAATGATGGTTGCCTGTCTGTGAATGGTACACCCCTCTAAGCTCACAGAAGTGGTTTGACCCAAGTCCTCAGCAGCCAATGACATTGACCCGTTCAAACTGATTTTTAACACGTACTTCACGTGTACTTCACGTGTATTTAACACGTGAAATACACGTTAAATACACGTTAAATACACGTTAAGTACGCGCTGATTTTTAACACGTAAACAACACGTATTTAACGCGTTAAATACGTGTTGTTTACGCGTGAAATACACGTATTTAACGTGTTGTTGACGTGTTAAAATTCACGTGAATTTGACCCTTTTGGCCTTCCATACGAGGGCACATAGCCTAATACAGCATGTGGAGCTCGTGAGTACCAAATGGCTTAAAATACTTAAAAGGTGTGCAAATGATAAATTTTTGTGACAATGCAACAATTACCCGATTAGTCAAGTTAAGTGACAGTTCTGTCAGCTGTCCCGATCGGAATGCGAGTGAGTCTTGTACTATTGCAGTTTGCAGCAGGTCGCTGAAGTGCAGACAAGATGCGCTGATGTGAAGCGCGCTCCGAAAGAGTTTATGGTTTCGAATGATTGATTGAATCTTGTTTGTGTGGATTTATTTTATTATTCAAACCTACAAGCTATGTTAAATAAATGCAGGGTTTTACCTCATTATAAACTTGAAAGCTGCGAGAATTATTAAAACCACAGAAATGTAGTACCTGATTAAATATAAATATTACACAGAGATTTTAAAAATAGAATTCCACAACTTTTTCAATATGTTTTAGGCCTGGAAATTGTTGTTTTAAAATCGCATGGCATTTTCATGACCTTACAGACCCTAAATGCAACTGATACACGCTCTTAAAATCACTTAAACTGGTCCAGCAATGTCATTGCGCGAATGTTACCTCTCCCTCCTGTAATCACATGCCGGATCCGTTACCCAGCTTTGTTCCGGGACCTTGCAATTTACAAATTAAGCACTGCCATTGTGATATAGAAAAGGAAAAATAAATATGGGCACAAAGATTAAAATAAGTCAATTTTTAGAATTTGTAACTCTTGTGTTTTCCTTTGTCTATACAGTATAAGCTTTCCAACTGAAGATTACAGTTTTTCTCAGTCGCTTTGGTACATTTCTCGAATCAAATTCACAATTTTCAAAACAGTAAGTGCATTTCTCAAAACAATTTGTACAAATAGCAAAACACCATGGATAACCTGCAAAAGCCACTCTCTTACTCAAAATTCTTAGTTCATCTCTCAAAAGTAAATATCTGTGTCAAGGAACATGTCAGTGCCATCGAATGACAAGTCCTTGTGTCATAGTTTATGGATAAGACAGTCAAATTGCTTAGTCATGTTGTCAATATAACAGTGTACTCTGGAGGGATGTTCTGATGTAAACTATGGCAACATTTTGGATGAAAGTTACGGGATTGAACAGTATGCCATATGCTTATGTATGCCATATATCCATTTCAAAAGTACAAATTTACACATTACTGTATGTGGGATATTGATTGAAAGAGACTGGATACAATTCCCAGTTACCCTTTTACTAGTGGTCTGACCCAAGGAATAAAAAAATTACAGTTTTTCTCAATTGCTTTGGCACATTTTTCGAAACAGTCTTAACATTCTCTAAATTGTGAGTGCAAATGTCACAACTGTTTGCAGGAACTTCAAAACTTTATAGCATGTCTGCAAAATGTAGTTACTCACCCAAAACATTTAATTCATGCTTCAAAACCTAGTTATTGTGTCAATAATTTGGCCAAGGCCACCAAAATCTAAAGTATTTTTGTCATTGTGTGACCCACACTGGTCAAAATGTTTAGTTGTTTTTTCACCACCACAGTCAACCATGAAAATTAAGGAGTTACAGTTTTTCTCAGTCGCTTTGGTACATTTCTCGAATCAAACTCACAATTTGCAAAACAGTAAGTGCATTTCTCAAAACAACTCGTACAAATAGCAAAACACCATGGATAACCTGCAAAAGCCAATCTCTTACTCAAAATCCGTAGTTCATCTCTCAAAAATAAATATCTGTGTCAATGAACATGTCAGTGCCATCAGAATGACAAGTCCTTGTGTCATAGTTTATGGATTAAATTGTTTAGTCATGTTGTCAATATAACAGTTTATTCTGGAGGAATGTTTTGATGTAAACTATGGCAAAATTTTGGATGACAGTTACTGTATTGAACAGTATGCCATATGCTTATGCATGCCATATAATCATTTCAAAAGTACACATTTACACATTACTGTATGTGGGGTATTGACTGAAAGAGACTGGATAGAATTCCCAATTACACTTTTACTAGTGGTCTGACCAAAAAAAAAAAAAAAACTTTACAATGTCAATGTGATATAGAGAAGGAAAAATAAATATGGGCACAAAGATGAAAATAAGTCAATTGTCAGAATGTGTAACTCTTGTGTTGTCCTCTGTCTATACAGTATAAGCTTTTCAACTGAAGATTCATGAGAAGTGTACAAGTGTATTTACTGTACATGGAAAGTAACTGACAAGAGTAACAAGATTTCACTTTACATTTCATATTTGTGTACACAAACAACAAATAACATTCATGGGAAGAAAAAAAACTCTGACTCTTCTATTTCCACCTCTTCCTCCATTATTTCTTCCTCTACCACCACCGCGTATTCTTACACGCCTTCCAATTGCTCTTCCACGAGCATGTTGCCGCAGTTCAGGGTTGTGAACGTCCTCCATTCTCTAAAACTTCTACAGCAGTGATTGTGCTGTGGGCAATCTACACACACACACACACACACACACACACACATATATATATATATATATATATATATATACTCCCAAAGTTGATTGGTTACGTAAATGGTTAAATGGTTAAATGGTTGATTCATAGAGGTAATTTGCAATTAGATTGCGAATGCAATTAGAGGTCATGTGCCAATTAGCAGACATTACAAATAATGTCAATGTCAGATATATTTTAGAATATACATTCATGTATACTAATTATGATAATTGAATAGATCGTTTTGAATGTGATGGCTTACACAATAAAAAAATGTCTGAGAAGTTCTGAAGTGTTTGACAGTGTAAGTGAGAATCGAGTCATCAGTTTTGATCAACAAGCCATATGCAATTATTTGTTGTCCAAACTGATTACAGTTGTATGTACTCTTTGCACACATGTGCCAAAGCATTTGCAATTTGCTCAAATCAATAAGAAATTCCAATCTGATGTGAAAAAGAAGCGAATTGTTCAGAGATCTGAACTTAATGTTTTGGGAAATAAAAAAATCATTTGAGAACTGAGCCAAAGCAATTGAGAAAAACTGTAAAAAACAACTTTACAATGCCATTGTGATATAGAAAAGGAAAAAGAAATATCGGCACAAAGATGGAAATAAGTACATTTTCAGAATTTGTAACTCTTGTGTTATCCTCTGTCTTTACAGTATAAGCTTTTCAACTGAAGATTCATGAGCTGAACCTTTGAGCTATTTCAGAGAAATGGTTTATCATTGGTTTATCATCTAAATTCTCTTCATTAGTAAATATTCACTTGCACAATTCATGCCAAACTGACAAAAAGTCTAATACTAATTTGTAAAAAATAAAAAATAAAAAGTGTGCTTGGCAGTTTATGACAACTAGATTAACCATTTTGCATTGAATGACTTATACGATGAACTAAAGACTAGATGTTTTGAGGGGTGAGACTATTGCACAGAAAACTATAATACATTTTGAGCGACATGACATTAGCAACTGATAATGTAGGAAACTGCAGATAATGTGTGTAATCAATTGCATGAATGTACAAAAGCAATCGCAACTTGTTCAAAAGAATGAGAAACTGGTTTTATGATGTGTATAAATGACTAGATGATGTGGAGGTTGTACAAGTAGTTTTGAGAATTTCATTTCTGATTTGAGAAATGCACCAAAGTGACTGAGAAAAACTGTAATACGTATTGAAAGTTCGATTTGGTGAACTGGTTCGTTCGCGAACTGGATATGACAAACTGCTTTGTTTTGAATTCTCTCTCACAACAGACATGGAAGAGAAGACAATGCTGAATAAAGTCATAGTTTTTGCTATTTTTGGACCAAAATTTTCGATGCTTCAAAAAAATTCTAACTGACCCTCTGATGTCACATGGACTACTTTGATGATGTTTTTCTTACCTTTCTGGACATGGACAGTATACCGTTCACACTCCTTCAATGGAGGGACTGAGAGCTCTCAGACTAAATCTAAAATGTGTTCCAAAAATAAACGGAGGTCTTACAGGTTTGGAGCAACATAAGGGTAAGTTATTAATGACATAATTTTAATATTATTTAATATATATATATATATATATATATATATATATATATATATATATTACATTAATACAAATAATAAATCTTAATCACTAAATCAGCATATTATAATGATTTCTGACACTGAATACTAGAAAAATGGTTGCTGAAAATTCAGCTTCCTATCGCAGGAATAAATTATATATTAAAATGTATTAAAACAGAACACAGCTTTTTAAAATTGCAATAGTATTTCATGATATTACTTTTTTCAGGATTTGTATATTTCAAGAATGCAGCTTATATACACATGTATTGTCCAAAATGTATTTTAGAACATGACTGAATGTCTCTCATTGTATTAAAGCTATACATTTCAAAGGAAAGTATGTTTCCTGAGAATCAAACTCGTACATTTACCGTTAATTCTCTTGTCTCGTAAGTAATACTTTTGTAATTTACTTTGAAATTGGAACATTTTGCCATTTGAAAAGAGTGACCCCTGAATAATAATATATTTACTTGAAATTTTATAAGTGGGCATGGTATAATTTGTTTATTTAAAATAACTAAACAGTTTAAGGGCCGCTAAGAAAAGGCGTAGTGCAAAGAAGAGACAGCTGTGAACAGAAATAACATCTCCCAATTTTTCAAACACCCTGTTTTGAAAAAAAAAAATATGAATAGCGAAAGTGAGGAATCTGTTTCAAGCTAGCCCAAATATTCTTTTACCAATAACACATTCATCCTCTTCTGGCCTTACACATACTTTAACTCATAAACATACTTTAACTCATGGCTGTTGTCCCCTGGTCTATAACCACATGCCCTCTTCCCTCCCCTGATCTAAATATAGGGCAGGGGTTCCCAAATGTTGTCAGTTGAGCTCCTAAGATGTAAAATGTACATGCACCCCTAAGATTTTAAGTGTGTTTTAATAATTTAATGACACTAGTGTATCAGGAACCCAATATTAATTAATTAATTTATTTGATTAATTTTAATAATAATAATACTAATAAAAAATAAGAATAATGGGTTGATTTATGTTGATAATAGTTCATAATCAGTAACCGATCCCAACAGTATCCAGCTGCATACCAGCTGCATCAGGGTTGATACCAGTGCTAAAGTGATGGATGGCATAGCTTATACTAAATCTAAATAGAGTCATGTTTTGTTCTTTTATTACATTTGCTTTTTCCACATGGATGTTTTATTTAATTTGTGTTCACAATATTTAATACATGCATCAGGTATCATGGTGTACAATGGGCTTACTGATGTTAATTTTAAGCTGTGTAATTACCTAAAACAAACTTATTTTTTAGATGAATGCCTGTTCCCAACAAACTTTTTTTTTTTTGGCAAATTAAGATACCAGTATATATATATATATATATATATATATATATATATATATATATATATATATATATATATATATATATATATATATATATATATATATATATGTATAATAAGCCACATCCATCAGATTTTTTTATAGATTCGTCTCAGTCTGGATGGTCTCGTTGCTCAAATGTGATTTCAACTAGGCTTTTTCTCCATTCTTAACTCAACACACACATTGATAACATAGAAACTGGTGAAACCAGCGACTACAGCATGCAACATAAAAAATATATACCAGTCTCCTTCTTCACTGCGACTCCACCTTGATCTCTCCATCCATCGTACTCTGCCTAGGTCTCCACCAATCACAACACTGCCTCAGTCAGTCTAGCTCATGACTAAAACCCCGCCCAGAAGAAAAATCTAAATTGAGATCTCTTTTAAATCTCAAATATTACTCCTAGACAGAAATTAGACTAATTTCAAATCAAATAGAGACTTTTGCTTGAGTCTATCGCTTCTCACACTTGTTGCCTGAAACAAAAACACTAACATTCTCACAATGGTCACCTTTAAAGTTTCATAACAGATCTCATCATCATCATCATCATCACATTGTGCTCAGATTTTGGTCTTTCATAAGAGAATCTTCTCCTTTCACATTTAGTTACACTTAAGTTTCAGAAAATATCACCATCATCATCATCACACATCGTACTCAGATTTTTTTTTCTCTTATGTAAGGGAATTTGCTCCTCTTACATTTGATTCTATGTCAAGTCAAGATAAATCAAGATTATTTTTATAGTGCTTTTTACTATACAGATTGTGTCAAAGCAGCTTTACAGTATTAAACAGGAAAATAGTGTTGAAGGAACGAAAACTCCATTGTTCTCCTCTGGCCAGATGAAACCAGCAGTATGATTCCAGGCTGCAACAAAAAGTCAGATTGTGCAGAGGACTCATCTGGTTCCCATGGTCTTGTGCTGATGGCTGTCTAGGTGACGAGGTCTTTGCTGGGGATCTGTCTCTGGTGCTTATCTTGTTGTGATGGTCTCTGCTGAAATTCAGGGCTGTCATTTTTAGGTGCTGATCCACTATATGGACTGGATACATATCGAATCCACTGCAGACTGCAGTGACCATTTGATCTGGATACAGACTGGATCTAGGTGGCTATGGTGACCTTGGAATAAGAATGAAACAAACAAATATTAGCATGGGTGCCATTCTTCTTATGATGTACAAAGTAAATAGGGTTTTATGGGAAGTGTTACAGGTTCCAGTTGACCTAATCAATAATATTTAATTGATTTAAATAATATAAATGACTTAGTGTGTTATGTGTAAGCCAGGTTAAGGAGATGAGTCTTTAAAATACATTTAAACTGACAGAGTGTGTCTGCCTCCCAAACATCTCCAGGTAGATTGTTCCAGAGATTGGGCGCTAATTCGGAAAAGGATCTGCTGCCCACAGTTGATTTTGATATTGAAGGTATTATCAAATGGCTAGAGTTTTAAGAATGCAGCAGACGTGAAGGACAAAAATGAGATGAGAGGTAACTTAAATACTGAGGAGCGAAACCATTTAGGACTTTATAAATAATTAGCAAGATTTTAAAATGTATGTGATATATGGCAAGCCACTTTGACTTTTATTCATTCTTAGGATGTGATATCAATTCTTGATATCAACCATTAAATTTTCGCTAGTTAAAATGCTAATTCTTAATATCAGGAATTGGCTTTCTACTAGTAAAACAAGCTATTATTTTATATCAGGAATTACATTTCCACTAGCAACAGTGTTAATTCTTTATATCTACAATTACATTTTCACTAGTTAATATGCTAAATATTGAAATCAGGAATTAAATTTCAACTAGAAAACATATATAATTCTTGATATATGTAATTGTATTTTCACTAAATAAATATCACCATAGACTGCCAATCTAATTCAGTTGAAACTTGAAAACTTGAATCTAATTCAGTTGTTGATAACAATAATTCATTTCTCAGTAGTTGAAATTATAATTTTACATATCAGAAATACAGTACTAGTTACAACATTTATTTTTGATATCAGTAATCACAAACTGTATGTGATATATGGCAAGCCACTTTGACTTTTATTCATTCTTAGGATATTAATTTTTGATATCAAAAATTAAATTTTCACTAGTTAAAATGTTAATTCTTGATATCAACAATTAAAATCTCACTAGTTAAAATGCTAATTATTGATATCAGGAATTAAATTGAAACTAGTAAAAAAAATAAAATTCTTGATATCTGTAATTGTATTTTTTTAAATAGTTAAAGGAACACTCCACCGTTTTTTGAAATAGGGCTTATTCACATTATTTCCTACATTTAGATAGGTGGGCAAATGCATTTTTGTGTCAGTGCATGCATTGTTTTAGTTTGACTGGGTCGGCGTTAGCTTAGCTTAGCACAATGAATGGAATCCTTTGTTGCCAGCTAGCATGGCCTGAGTAAAAATGATCAAAAAAATAAAAAACCCCACCTAATTACTTCTTGTGGACTGCGTATTCACAACGAGTACAAATAGCGATCCAGATTAACACTAGGCGATTTCCTAGGCAGATATTGACTTGGGACTATATTATGGGGAAGCACAGGCGAAGCACTGCTGCTTAGGCGAAGCACTGCTACTTCGGCGCAGAGAATCACGCAACACATGAAATCCCACGACTTCCGTCAACATACCGGCGTGCAGCTGCCTGGCTATTTTCCTTACAGTACACGAATGGCGATGAACATGGCTGGTTTTGAGAGAGACGAAGAGGGTGACTTCTCAGACAGTCAAGAACCAGAACCATACCTGTTTGAACCAGAGTTTACAGAAGACGAGCTGCGTGCTTTGGAAATAGAACGACAGTAGGAGACTGCGGTCAAGCCAGCCGCACTTCAGAAAAACACCGTCAAGCCAGCCGCGAGTGAAATTTATATGCGCGTGTATTAGTTGCGATCGCTCAACAGCCTGAGGACGTGAGGATGAGAGCCAACATGAACTGGTGGTGTGAATGTGGGGGAATATGCCAATCTATGCCGACGGAAATAGAGTGTCTGTGCTGTAGAGAGTGGGACATGTTTTTGTCATTGGTGACCAGGCTCAACACGTCAGATCAAGATGAGCGTGCCCGAAGTTGTGTCACATCTACAGAGGATTTCACGGCGCTGATCCATTCTGCAGTACTCGATTTTGTTTTCCGGTGTGACAAAGTGAACTGGAAAAAACGCCCCACGCCGAATGGACCAAATGGACAGCTGTCCACAGAGTAAGTGATTATTTTAATCATGACGCATGTATAGATCGACCCATATTATACCTGTATTCACATAGAGTTGATGTTTTCATGTGTTGCGTTATATCTCTGCGCCGAAGTAGCAGTGCTTCGCCTGTGCTTCCCCATAATATAGTCCCAAGTCAATATCTGCCTAGGAAATCGCCTAGTGTTAATCTGGATCGCTATTTGTACTCGTTGTGAATACGCAGGCCACAAGAAGTAATTAGGTGGGTTTTTTTTTATTTTTTTGATCACTTTTACTCAGGCCATGCTAGCTGGCAACAAAGGATTCCATTCATTGTGCTAAGCTAAGCTAACGCCGACCCAGTCAAACTAAAACAATGCATGCACTGACACAAAAATGCATTTGCCCACCTATCTAAATGTAGGAAATAATGTGAATAAGCCCTATTTCAAAAAACGGTGGAGTGTTCCTTTAAATGTCACCATAGGCTGTCATTCATATTTAATTGTTAATATAAAAAATATATATATATTTCTTACTAGTTGAAATTACAATTTCACATATCAGAAATAATATTCTTTCTAAATAAACCTTTATTTTTTATATCAGTTATCACATTGTTACTAGAACAGATGTATATTCTTGATATCAGCAATTTAATGGCTACTAGTAAAAATCAATGATTAAATTGTCACAAGTGACAATGTTAATTTCTGATATCATGAATGTGATTATGAAAGTCATTTTAGATATCAGGAATTACTCTCCCAATTGTTGATATCAAAATAAAATTTTCAGATATCAGAAATAACAAATGTAACATGCTGAAATATAATAACTTTTAAGCATATAAATTGTTTATATCAACAATTACTTTCAACGCTTTAATTGTTGATATCAGGTATCACATTTCCACTAGTATCGATACAAATTATTGATATCAAAAATTATGTAATCACTCCCAGAAATAAGTTTATGATATCAAAAATACTCTTGATACCTTTAACTTCATTCTTACATGTTAAAATTATATTTTCTAACTTTTTAAGATGTAATGAAAATAAAATGCTATTCTTCTGTATTTATATGTTTATTTAGTTTTCTTAATGACAAAGGTGACTTAAACTAATTCCACCCACCAATGTATATATACATTTCAGACCAAAAGTTTGGACACACCTTCTCATTCAAAGAGTTTTCTTTATTTTCATGACTATGAAAATTGTAGATTCACACTGAAGGCACCAAAACTATGAATTAAAACATGTGGAATTATATATGGAATTATATACATAACAAACAAGTGTGAAACAACTGAAAATATGTAATATTCTAGGTTCTTCTAAGTAGCCACCTTTTGCTTTGATTACTGCTTTGCACACTCTTGGCATACTCTTGATGAGCTTCAAGAGGTAGTCACCTGAAATTGTCTTCCAACAGTCTTGAAGGAGTTCCCAGAGAGATGCTTAGCACTTGTTGGCACTTTTGCCTTCTGTCTGCAGTCCAGCTCACCCCTAAACCATCTCGATTGGGTTCAGGTCCGGTGACTGTGGAGGCCAGGTCATCTGGCGCAGCACCCCATCACTCTCCTTCTTGGTCAAATAGCCCTTGATGCCTTCATTGTGATTCTACAATTTTCATAGTCATGGAAATAAAGAAAACTCTTCGAATGAGAAGGTGTGTCCAAACTTTTGGTCTGTATTGGGAAACATACAAACACACAGGAATATATTGTCACAGGCCGGAGCGGACCACCAATTCAACGGGTCTCGCTCCTCCCTCTAACTTCCACCTCGAGGAGGTCCCACAACACCCCAATGAATGGACGGACAACCAAGATTAAAATGTAACAATTTTATTTGTTTAAAAGTTTGGGGAAAGGGGTAAGGAAACTTTAAAACTAATGATGACTCGAACTATTCTTTATCCACAAATACGGATTCCAGTCTCAAGAACACTCCTCTTCAGCCCTTCCTCGACAACACTCCACTTCAGCCCTTAATTTTCCGCCGACTCCACTCCAGGTAAGTTTAAAGCAAGAGCTAGGCAGTTGACGTGCAGGGGTTCTAGCTCTCAGGTAAATACAGAGTTCAATACACAGGTGAGTATTCACAGGGCTAAGCTGTTAGCGTGCAGGGGTTCTAGCTCTCAAATAAGTACAGTGTTCCATACACAGGTAAGTATTCAAAGGGCTGGGCTGTTAGCGTGCAGGGGTTCTAGCTCTCAGGTAAATACAGTGTTCGATACACAGGTGGGTATTCACAGGGCTGGGCTGTTAGCGTGCAGGGGTTCTAGCTCTCAGGTAAGTACAGTGTTCGATACACAGGTAAGTATTCACAGGGCTGGGCTGTTAGCGTGCAGGGGTTCTAGCTCTCAGGTAAATACAGTGTTCGATACACAGGTGGGTATTCACAGGGCTGGGCTGTTAGCGTGCAGGGGTTCTAGCTCTCAGGTAAATACAGTGTTCGATACACAGGTGGGTATTCACAGGGCTGGGCTGTTAGCGTGCAGGGGTTCTAGCTCTCAGGTAAGTACAGTGTTCGATACACAGGTAAGTATTCACAGGGCTGAGCTGTTAGCGTGCAGGGGTTCTAGCTCTCAATGTAAGTACAGTGTTCCATACACAGGTAAGTATTCACAGGGCTGAGCTGTTAACGTGCAGGGGTTCTAGCTCTCAATGTAAGTACAGTGTTCAATACACAGGTGAGTATTCACGGGGCTGGGCTGTTAATGCGCTACTCACCACTGAAGATATTCAGAGGTCTGTATTCCAAGCAGATACGGGTTTAGTCGATGACTGACGGCTGGTGGGCCTTACAGGTGAAACTGCAAACAATACTGGGCTTCCCACCCAGCTTGACAAAGGGGCACACGGGGGAGGATCGGCTGTTGTCCTTCGCTTCCCTCGTCAAATAAACAGCACAGACGACACGCACAAGGCCGGTGGTTGCCGACAGGGCCAAGGACACAACATCACATGGACAAAAAAAAGGATAAGGCTTTGATTTAAAAGCTTACAGGGATTGCTGCGTGGGCAACGACATCCAACCTCCTCCAGAGGCGCCTCCAACACGTCCGAGCTCCAGCTTACTTAAGGTAAAGACTGTGGTTGCCACCAATACACTACTCCTCTCCGTCAGGCCTCTTCCTACGACCAGGGACACAACCACGGACAAACACCACACACCACAAAGGCACTACAATTCTTCTCGTGTGTACACTTCAATATAGCAGCACTCACCACACTCCACACACTCAGTGAAAGAAGATCGGTGGTGTATTCCCGTTTCGGGCTCAGAGTCCTGACAGGGCGGGTCAGATGGACAAAGGCAGGAGGGCAGACCACAGCAGGCAGATATATCGTACACCGGAGTCTCTCCGTCTTTCCCAGGGATCTCCAACGCAAGGCACTACTATCAACACTGAGTAAACACACAAGCACTGAGGATTATCAGATCAACACAAGAGGGGGGGGGGGATTTTCCACTGCTACGGAGAGATATGCAGTCGGAATCCTTTCTTAAAGGCGGTTAGTCTCCCTCCACATCCGTCATTCACTCTCCACAATATACAAGAAATGTTCGTAAAGTCTTCACCCACCAGTGCACAGTGTTGTCCTCTCCCAACACGAATTCAATGATCTCCTTCACTCAGGGGCCTTCCAAACGTAGGATCGCTCCTTCAACTCAATCCACAATAAGAGGTAAACACAACATACAAAAGGTCGATCACTTAACTTCCTCCGCACTTCCAATATCCATTTTCCTTGGATTCTCCGTTGCAGCCCGTAAATCGCAACATCCACGCCACACCAGCCACTTCCGTATCCCGTGGAACAACAGCAGAACAAAAAACCTACTCCTGTTCATAAACCAGCCCCTTTTATATCACTGCATCCTTCCCGATCCTCCAATCGGTATCCAACACGTCCTCTTCCCACACCTGACATGTATTTTGGATAATTTCCCCGCCTTGGGCCAACCGGAACAGAACTTATGTTTCACTTAAATTGGTCCGGGCGGAAATATTTCCCACACTACAGTTCCGCCCGGATTAGTCACCCAGTGACATCCTCCCCCACCAAATCGTTCTAGTCCCTAGAACGTGGTTGTTCAACCCAATCCCCATACCTCTCGGGGGGCCGTCCTTGGTTCTCTCGTTGGGACCGTCTAGGTGGTGATCCGGGGTCCAGTCCCCTTGGTTCAGCCTCTGGGAGCCTCGGAACTATGGCCCATGCTTGCAACGGCGGAGCGCACACAGTCGGAGCTGGTAATGCCTCTAGGGGAGGTCTAGGGTAGTTCGGGCATGGCCGAATCAAGTTGCGATGTAATACCCGTTCTGGTCCAGCCTTCCCCTCAGGTCGAAGTACATAGACCGGCTGCCCCAGCCGCTGCTGGTGCTGCACCACATATGGAACAGACTCCCAACGGTCACTCAACTTCCCTTTCCCCTGTCGCCGTTTGTCCCGTACCAGCACTCTCTCTCCTGGTAACAACGGGGCTTCTCTGGCCGTCCGATCATATATCTGTTTGTTCTTAATTGCGGCAGCATTTATCCTCCCCGAGACTTGCTCATAGGCAGAGTGAAGGCGCTGGTGGTGGCATCTTACCCACTCGGTCAAACTCAAGGTCTCTTCCAACGTGGCCACCCCCAATACCAAGTCTGTCGGCAACCGCACATGTCTCCCGAACATCAGGTAGGTCGGAGCGTACCCCGTAGTGCTGTGGACGCTGTTGTTATAGGCCTGGACCAGTGCAGGAAGGTTACTCACCCAATCGTTCTGACGTTCCTGGTCCAGCGTACCCAGTAGGCTCAACAGAGTCTGGTTGAAGCGTTCGCAGCACCCATTCCCTTGGGGATGGTAGGGGGTAGTATGGGTCTTAGTACATCCATACACCCGACACAACTCCCTGATCACTCTGGACTCAAAGTTCGGCCCCTGGTCACTGTGCAAGAATTCTGGGCATCCGAAAGGCTGAATCACTGCCCTCCATAAAGCGGTGGCGGTCATGTTGGCTGTCTGATCCAAAGTCGGGATGGCCCAAGCATACTTGGTAAACAGGTCGGTGACCACCAAGATGTTTTGGTAGCGGTCCATGGGCCTGCCCAAGGTTAGATAATCCATGGCCAGGATATGCAACGGGGCCCTGGCCTGTATCGGAACCATCGGGGCCTTCACCTCCTTCCGAGCCTTAAACAGGGTACATCGAGGGCATGCTTGAATGAACAAACTCACAGCGGCCTCCATCCCGGGCCAGTAGAAATGTCGCCGCAGAAGCGACAACGTCCTCTCATTCCCCTGATGCCCCAATTGTATATGGTAGGCCTCTAACAAAGCCTGCACCTGGCCCCCTGGCACCAACACCTGGCGGACCTCCTCTCCCGACTTCGGGTCTTTAATCGTCCTGCACATCACCCCATCTCTCAAGCCGAGGCGTGCCCACTGCCCCAACAACTTCCTCACCTTGTGAGTCTGGGCTCGCCATTCCACCTTCGTTGGCCCCCTCCTCCGTCTTAACCAATGACCTAGCATTCTCAAATCCTGGTCCTCCTCTTGACGCTCCCTCCATCGTTGCGGGTCCCAGCCCCAACTCACTGGCACAGCCTCCTGCGGAGCCCCCGGTACCTCTACAACCCCCACTGTCAGCCCTTCCTCCGGGCCTATCGGTAACTCTCGTTCACTCTCCATCTGATGTGCCTCCGGGAGTCTGGACAAGACGTCGGCATTTGTGTGCTCGCGGCCTGGCCGATATTGGATCTGGTAGTCGAAATTGGCCAGCTGGGCCACCCATCTTTGCTCCACTGCCCCCAGCTTTGCCGTCTGTAAGTGGACCAGGGGGTTGTTATCTGTTATCACCTGTACTTTAGCACCCCATAAGTAGTCTTTGAATTTTTCACTCAGGGCCCACTTCAAAGCCAGCAACTCCAGCTTAAATGAACTGTAATTTGAATCATTCCTCTCTGCCGGGTGGAGGCTTCGGCTAGCATAGGCGATCACTCGCTCTACCCCTTGCTGCTGCTGAGCTAACACCGCCCCAAGCCCGAGGTTACTGGCGTCTGTGTACAAGATGAAAGGTTGCGAATAATCCGCATAGCCCAAGATTGGAGCCTGGAGCAGCTCTTGCTTCAGCCTTTGAAACGCCGATTCACACACCGGGCTCCAAGCAATGGAGGGAGACCCACGGCCGCGAGGACGCCCAGTCCCTGCCAACAGCTGATTCAAGGGTTTGGCAATTTTTGAAAAATCCTTGATGAATCGCCGATAGTATCCGACGAAGCCCAAAAAGGACCGAACTTGCCTCACGGTTTTCGGTGCCTCCCAGCCCTGCACAGCCGCCACCTTCTCGGGATCCACCGAGACCCCCGAGGCACTCACACAATGGCCCAGAAACTTCACCTCCTTCCTCAACAGGTGGCACTTCTCTGGCTGCAGCTTCAACCCATACTGCTCCATGGCCCGAAACACATCCTCCAGATGTCGCAGATGGGACTCAAAATCTGGGGAATAGACGATGACATCATCTAGATATACCAGCGTAGAGTCCACCAACTGGCCACCCAGACACCGCTGCATCAGCCATTGGAACGTGGCCGGTGCATTACATAGGCCAAAGGGCATACGGTCCCACTCAAAAAGCCCAAAGGGAGTGGTGAAAGCAGTCTTCTCTCGGTCGACCCCCTCGACCTGGACTTGCCAATACCCACTCGCAAGATCCAAAGTGGAGTACCATACAGACCGTGTCAGGCTGGCAAGAGAGTCCTCTATCCGCGGCAGTGGAAAAGCATCTTTCTTTGTGACTTGATTTAATTTCCGATAGTCTACACAAAATCTCCAAGCTCCCGTCTTCTTCTGGACGAGGACAATCGGGGCCGCCCATGGGCTACTGCTCTCCCGGACAATCCCCTTGTCCAACATTCCCTGCAGCAGAGTACGAACCTCCGAATACAGAGTGGGTGGTACTGGACGGTATCTCTCACGACTAGGCAGGGCATCGCCAGTGGGGATCTGATGTTTCACTACACCGGTACAGCCATAGTCCTCATCATGTCTGGAGAACACATGTTGCCACTTGGTAAGGAGATCCTGCAATTGTTTACTCTGGCTTTCCTCTAGCCCTTCTCCCTGCAGGGACTCTCTGGTCAGGTCAACAGGCACCTCATTTCCGAGCTGTTCCAGGGATAAGTCCACCTGAGCCAAGGTCACTTCTACGACCGTAGGACACACCTGCCGGAAGCTGACTTCCCGGCCCTCTCGCACCTAGTGGGCATCCACCATGGTCACCAGGACCAACCGCTGGTGACGATGTAAATTGACAGGGTAAGGGTTCTCGTTCCGTATCTTCACCGGGACTCGGCCTCGGCGAACCACTGCCAATCCATGGGCCACTGCTACACTCTGGCAGTCCATATGGGGCTCGACCAGCACCCAGCCTGACGACCCGCACTCGTACGATGGTACTCTTGCCCAGACAATGGCCTCACTCTTTGCCGGTATAGATACTGCGTATCGGCAGGCAACCCGCCCGATACCTTCTTGACTCCCCTGTGCCTTGGCCATGTGTACCCGACGACAATCGGCCTCTATCCTTTCCCATTCTTGTCTTTCTGCCGGTGGTAGGGTCTTCTTAGGCCTAGCCTGAAACAACTCCTCCCAGCAGTCTGCAATTACGTTCATCCCCAACAGGGCTTTTTGGATTCCTAGGCAATGATCTCGGACAATAACGACCCCCTTCTGGGGCACAGTGATTCCATTAATCTCCAAATCTGTAACTAGATATCCGACATAGGGGATCTCCAGTCCATTAGCCCCCCGTAAGGTCAGCCAGGGTGCTTCTGTTCCCTGTACCTGGCTACCCTGAAACAGCTCCTTGGACAGGCTCTCTGAGACTAAGGTGACTTGAGACCCAGTGTCTACCAGACATCGTATCTTCACCCCACGGATCCGTACCTCTACCACTGGGCTATGCCCGATCAGCTGATTCCTGGGGGCGCTCATCCAATTTGGGTCACTCACAGAGGTCCCAGCCACTTGACCCACAGTGGCCGGCCGACCTAAAAATCCCCTTCGGAACCCCGTCGAGAGCCGCATTGGCGACTATAATGCCCTGGCTCACCACACCGATTACAAATGGGGCGTCCCTGTTCGTCCCACTGAAAACGGGCCCGGGCTTCCCGTACTGGACGTCTCTCCAGACCTCGTCTTCCCTCGGAATGCGACCGCTCCCGTGACATTGGTGGTAAGCGTTGGGGGCCTCGTCGCATCTCTTCTAGGAGGGTTTTAGATAACTCTGCCATCTGCTCTCGGACATCCTTCAAGAGCTCAGAGCGTAAGGCCTGTTTCCAATCCCCTGTTCCAGAGGCAGCTGCCACTTTTCCACTCACTGCCGCACACACTGGGGAATCCACCACTCCCACCTGATCCGCTTCTAGGGCCAGAGCCTCGGCTCTCAGGTCTTCAAACGTCATCGCTGGGTCTCTACGAAATTGAACACGTAGACTCTGACGAACTGGGCCCTCTCGCAGCCCCAACAGGAACTGGTCTCGTAAGAGAGTCTCCCCCTCTCCCAAGCCATGGTCCCGCTTACCTCGCAGCCTGATGAACTGCTCCCGCAACCTTAGTGTGAAGGCCCTTAAGGATTGTTGCTGCCCTTGCTTGCAATTGAAAAACTGGGCCCGAAGGACCGCTACTGGGGTTGCATCCCCATATATTCCTGTGAGGAAGTCCAACACATCTTGTGCAGTAGCTCGGACTGTCTCTGGGGCAGCCTGGACTTCCCGTTGGGCCTCCCCCTCTAGGGAATTTATCACAAACTGCAGTTTCTGGGGGGCGCTCAATCCTTGAATCCCAGCCAGATATTCGACCTGGGCTTTCCATTCCGACAGCCGTATCTCAGATCCCGGCCCTCCATACTTCGGTGCCCAGGGGGCTCCCAAGAAAATGGGCATGACTCGGGGTGGGGCCTCAGGCACTGCCTCGTCCGCCATTGGGGAGCCGCGGTCGCTCAACTCGAGGTGGAATCCTGCCGACTACGCCAAAATCTGTCACAGGCCGGAGCGGACCACCAATTCAACGGGTCTCGCTCCTCCCTCTAACTTCCACCTCGAGGAGGTCCCACAACACCCCAATGAATGGACGGACAACCAAGATTAAAATGTAACAATTTTATTTGTTTAAAAGTTTGGGGAAAGGGGTAAGGAAACTTTAAAACTAATGATGACTCGAACTATTCTTTATCCACAAATACGGATTCCAGTCTCAAGAACACTCCTCTTCAGCCCTTCCTCGACAACACTCCACTTCAGCCCTTAATTTCCCGCCGACTCCACTCCAGGTAAGTTTAAAGCAAGAGCTAGGCAGTTGACGTGCAGGGGTTCTAGCTCTCAGGTAAATACAGAGTTCAATACACAGGTGAGTATTCACAGGGCTAAGCTGTTAGCGTGCAGGGGTTCTAGCTCTCAAATAAGTACAGTGTTCCATACACAGGTAAGTATTCAAAGGGCTGGGCTGTTAGCGTGCAGGGGTTCTAGCTCTCAGGTAAATACAGTGTTCGATACACAGGTGGGTATTCACAGGGCTGGGCTGTTAGCGTGCAGGGGTTCTAGCTCTCAGGTAAGTACAGTGTTCGATACACAGGTAAGTATTCACAGGGCTGGGCTGTTAGCGTGCAGGGGTTCTAGCTCTCAGGTAAATACAGTGTTCGATACACAGGTGGGTATTCACAGGGCTGGGCTGTTAGCGTGCAGGGGTTCTAGCTCTCAGGTAAATACAGTGTTCGATACACAGGTGGGTATTCACAGGGCTGGGCTGTTAGCGTGCAGGGGTTCTAGCTCTCAGGTAAGTACAGTGTTCGATACACAGGTAAGTATTCACAGGGCTGAGCTGTTAGCGTGCAGGGGTTCTAGCTCTCAATGTAAGTACAGTGTTCCATACACAGGTAAGTATTCACAGGGCTGAGCTGTTAGCGTGCAGGGGTTCTAGCTCTCAATGTAAGTACAGTGTTCAATACACAGGTGAGTATTCACGGGGCTGGGCTGTTAATGCGCTACTCACCACTGAAGATATTCAGAGGTCTGTATTCCAAGCAGATACGGGTTTAGTCGATGACTGACGGCTGGTGGGCCTTACAGGTGAAACTGCAAACAATACTGGGCTTCCCGCGCAGCTTGACAAAGGGGCACACGGGGGAGGATCGGCTGTTGTCCTTCGCTTCCCTCGTCAAATAAACAGCACAGACGACACGCACAAGGCCGGTGGTTGCCGACAGGGCCAAGGACACAACATCACATGGACAAAAAAAAGGATAAGGCTTTGATTTAAAAGCTTACAGGGATTGCTGCGTGGGCAACGACATCCAACCTCCTCCAGAGGCGCCTCCAACACGTCCGAGCTCCAGCTTACTTAAGGTAAAGACTGTGGTTGCCACCAATACACTACTCCTCTCCGTCAGGCCTCTTCCTACGACCAGGGACACAACCACGGACAAACACCACACACCACAAAGGCACTACAATTCTTCTCGTGTGTACACTTCAATATAGCAGCACTCACCACACTCCACACACTCAGTGAAAGAAGATCGGTGGTGTATTCCCGTTTCGGGCTCAGAGTCCTGACAGGGCGGGTCAGATGGACAAAGGCAGGAGGGCAGACCACAGCAGGCAGATATATCGTACACCGGAGTCTCTCCGTCTTTCCCAGCGATCTCCAACGCAAGGCACTACTATCAACACTGAGTAAACACACAAGCACTGAGGATTATCAGATCAACACAAGAGGGGGGGGGGGGGGGATTTTCCACTGCTACGGAGAGATATGCAGTCGGAATCCTTTCTTAAAGGCGGTTAGTCTCCCTCCACATCCGTCATTCACTCTCCACAATATACAAGAAATGTTCGTAAAGTCTTCACCCACCAGTGAAACACAGATCGACTGCTTGTAGTATCATCTTCTGTTCCATTGCCTCACTGTTTAAAATAATAAAACCTTTGGAAGAGTTTTCCTTGTCACCAGCACCAGGACATGTGGAGTCTTATGATTCAAGTACAGCACTATATTAGTGCCAGCCTTAAAAGAATAATAAAAAAAAAAATCATTAACATGCATTGTGATGATATTTCATTGATACACAAACTATACAAATGAGTGAATTTAAATTAGTTTAAGCTATAGCGAATTTAAATTTGTATTGTGTCTTATACAAAAGAAATAAAGGTGACTTGACTACACAGGGCACTGTAATTTTAACATATGATTTTGCAGTGTTGCTTTTATTTACAGGTTGAATGTCAATGAAAGACCGCTTCATTTTGTGTATGATGTGCACACCATGTTAGGGTTGCCAGTCCCTTAAAATACGGAATCGTCCCGTATTTGAGAATAAAAGCGCGTCCCATATTGAATCAATACGGGACGGGGTTTGTCCCGTATTTTCGGAGTTGTCTTCAATGCAGCATCTCATACAAATCACCCCACTGGCATTCTGTGAAGACTCGTCCTATTCAGCCCCAGATTATTGTTTAAGACTCGCTGCCATCGTTGGATTGCTTGGTTTGTTTCAGTTTCATCTCCTGAGACAGATAGTGTAATGACAGGTTTTTTTATCACCTCAATCATTTTCTGATTGATTACATTAGATTTCATAGATTGTCTATTTGTTAAGAAATAATGTTAAAAATGTTAAAGAATCATGTTATTGAATGATTTGTTGGTAACACTTTACAATAAGGCTCATTTATTAAACATTAATTTATTAACTAACATGAACTAACAATGAGTAAGTAATACATTTCTTACAGTGTTAATTAATTTTGTTAATGTTAGTAAATAGAAATAAAGCTGTTCATTATTTGTTCATGTTAGTTCACAGTGCATTAATATAAACACGATTTTAATAAAGTATTATTAAATGTGTAAATTAACATGAACAAACATGAACAATTGCTGTATAAGTGCAGTTCATTATTAGTTAATGTTAATTAATGTAGTTAACTAATTAACCTTATTTCAAGTGTTACTTGACAGTGTTACTGTCCTGACATTGTCAGGTGTGATATCATGTAGCCAAGCGCTCTCTTGTGGTCATATGAGGTTTAGCAAGAAATTAGAAAGTGACCTCATCAGTATTAGCCTATACAATTAGTGATGTCCTCAAAAAGAGACTGAATTAGAGGCAGATATCTTTCATGTTATGGCCATTCATTAATCCAAAGGACATCCTCCGTTCAAAGTTATTAATAAGGCATTCCCTTTTCACACCATTTATGTGATAAAGCTAAACTCTCAACATCACTTTGTGGTTCCGGGAGTTATTGCATGAGTTTAACTTGCAGGACAATCAGCAAGAATTTGGATGTCTATGCTGGATTGTGAGCAATGATGCCCAGGCTATCTGCCGGAGGGCTGGGGCCAGTGAAGCCCTTGTAATGGGCCGTACAGGGAATGCGTTTACTCTCAGTAGTCATTTACATGCTGCATTTCTACATTTAAACATTGTACAGAGACACTGTTCTAGCTGTGGCTCTTTTCTAGTTATCTGCAAACGGGGGTCAGATTTACAGTGAGGACCTGTATCACTGACTGCTGACTGTAGAATACATACATCATTTTAATGAGCTACAGAGGCAGTTTATAAAGAAGATCGACCCAGATATATAGTTTACAGTGCAACATGTCTGTCGTCTGTAAATATTAATATATAAAAGCTACAGAGTTACTGCACATTCAACATATACGGAGCAGCCATAAAAACTAACTTTCTAGTGCTTAACTTTCAAAACTTCCTTTCAAAAATGCCTGACTTTCAAAAACTAACTTTGAAATGCCTTAGTGTTGTCCCTTAGTGTTGGCTTCATATCTTCCGAAGATCATATCTTCCTAAGATTTTAAAGTCACCCACTGGATATAGAGAATTCAGAGCTAGAAGTGCAGTCTGTTGCCTCCTGTTCAGCTATGACTTCTCATTCAGCAAGGTCAAAAAGCTCTACTAGGTCCTCCGCAATTTCCAACGTCAGTATGGTGGCAGCTATGACACGTGCGGAAGCTGAGGCTGCTTTGGCTCGAGCTTCATTCACAGCCTTCAGTTCCTCCCAAAGCAGAGTACACGACAACACACTTGACTATGTGAGTAAACAAAGTGCCACCTAACTTATCTGAAAATAAGTGGTTAGAAAATACGTCATCACCACGGATTCTTCCAAAACCCATTGCTCCCAAAGATAATTCACATGCCAATCACCCTAATGCCTTCAACCACTCATCATGTAATGCTGTGCCTAGTTATGCTAGCATATCCAAACAACCGAGTCATTACCGAAGCCATTTTGGTGATAATACATCAGCAGGCAAAATATTTAGCAAGAAGTCAACTGGTCACATCAGGCCTATCAAGATTTAAAGATAGACCAGAAAATTATCTAGCATGGAAATCATCATTCCTTAGTACCATTGAATCATTGGATCTTAGGGCAGGAGAGGAGATGGATCTCCTAATTAAATGGCTAGGTCAAGATTCAGCACAGCATGCTCGCCGTATTAAAGCTGCAGTAGGTAACTTTTGTAAAAATATATTTTTTACATATTTGTTAAACCTGTCATTATGTCCTGACAGTAGAATATGAGACAGATAATCTGTGAAAAAATCAAGCTCCTCTGGCTCCTCCCAGTGGTCCTATTGCCATTTGCAGAAATTCACCCGCTCCCGGTAAGAAACAACCAATCAGAGCTGCGGTCCGTAACTTTGTTTGTGTTCAAAATGTAGAAAAATGTATATTAAGCTCAGATTGTGGACCTATATGTTTTCTCAGACGCTTCATTCAAAGCTATTTCTGCAGTTGCATATCTAAGAGTCATAGCCAAAGACGGGCTTAGGGAAGTGGGCTTTGTGCTAGGGAAGTCGAGACTTGCCCCACGGCTCGATCTTACTGTTCAGAGACTGGAGCTGTGTGCAGCAGTAATGACCGTAGAGATTGCAGAAGTCATAAGTGAAGAAATAGAAGTGGAATTAAACTCAATTAGCTTCTATACTGACAGCAAAGTTGCCTTGGGTTAAATTCACAACTAGTCACGACGCTTCTACATCTATGTAAACAACAGAGTGCAAAGAATCAAGCAGTCCACAAAACCTGAGCAGTGACATTATGTGCCATCAGACAAAAACCCAGCTGATCATGGTTCATGCTCTGTTCCAGCTTCCAAGCTCCTCACTACCACATGGTTGACAGGACCTCCTTTCCTTCATGGTGAACTGGTTTCAGCACCAGAGGAGAAAATCAGTTCTGAGTTAATTCATCCAGATGATGACAAAGAACTTTGACCAGAGGTGAATACTTTGTCCACAAGTGTTTCCGAAAATAACCTGAGCTCAATGCGATGGGAACATTTTTCCAGATGGAAGTCTGCTGTCAAAGCTGTAGCTCATCTCAGTCACATTACTCACTGTTTCGCCCACCCAACAAAGGTCGGAGAATGTACTGGTTAGCATGTCTGCAAAAATGGTATTTCTGTGGATTCTCTGGAAAGAGCAGAACAAGAAATTATTAGAAGTGTGCAGCAGGAAGTATATTCTGAGGAATTTAAGAACATCCAAGCAAACCAAAACATTTCTAAACATAGCTGACTCATTAAGCTGAATCCCATCATTGACAGTGATGGTCTTCTCCGAGTTGGTGGACGGATTCACCTTGCAGGCTTTGAAGTAAAAGAGAAAATTATGTGGGGAGGTGGGTTGTCAGGCATGCATTAGGAGATGGGCAGTGCTATTTAAATGCTTATGCACAAGGGCAGTTCACATAGAAGTAGTGGAAGAATTTAGTTCCTCAAGCTTCATTAATGGTCTAAGACGCTTCCGTTCACTGCGTGGCCCAGCCAAGCAACTACGATCGGATTGTGGCACCAATTTTATTGTTGCATGTAACGAAATGGGAATAAGTGCTCCTGAAAAGGAAAGAGTGCAGGAGTTCTTACAAGACCAGAAGTACACTTGAATCTTCAATCCTCCCCACTCCTCACACATGGGTGGAGTGTGGGAGCGCATGATTGGAGTAGCACGTCGCATTTTGGATAGCATGTTGCTGCAAGCTGGTAGAACACGACTCACTCACGAATTGTTAACTACTCTCTTAGCTGAGGTCACAGCCATAATAAATGCGCGTCCTTTGATACCTGTCTCCTCTGACCCTAAGAACCCTTACATTCTAACACCGTCTATTCTGTTAACCCAGAAAACAAGCACACATTCCTCTCCTCTCAGTGACATCAACACAGAAGAAATGTTGAAATGCCAGTGGAAATGTTTTCAAGTGCTGGCTAATGAGTTCTGGTATAGATGGTGCAAACAGTATTGGAGCACTCTGCAATGTCATAATAAATGGCCACAAAAAGAGCTCGTCATCAAGGAGGGAGATGTTGTCCTTCTTAAAGAGAAACAAATGAATGGCCTATGGGCATCATAGTGAAATCTGTTCCCAGCGAAGATGGAATGATAAGGAAAGCTGAAGTGAAGGTTGTTAAACAAGGCATGACAAAGATCTTCTACATTTTCATATTTTTTATGAAAACATGTTTTAATTTTGATTTACCACCACTGGCACGTCATCGGACCTGTGGTCATCGTGACCCCGAGAGATGTCCGCACCCCAGGCGTCCCTTTTTTTTCTGTATTGAAGGTGGAAACTCTACACCATTTTTTCAGTTGTGTCGTATGGTGAAGATGGCAGGATGGCAGGAAGGGTTTTAAAGACAATTTCTACACGAACACTTAAATGAAAAAAGTACAGAAAAAAACTAAGCTTACGGTTTACATTTTTGCAGTCTTTGTGGGGATCTACTATCATTTGCACTAAGAGACAGACTAAACCAGTTTTCATTCCCTCCAGAAAAAAAAGTACACTGTAAATGAAAGGAAGCTTTGTTTAAAGCAACTGAACAACATTCATTAGGAAAACAGTGTGTCAATAATGCAAAATGATGGTTAAAGGCAGTTCATCCTTGAATTCAGTGATGTCATCTCTGTTCAGTTAAATATCGTCTGTGCATTTATTTGCAATCAAGTCAACGATATCGCTGTAGATGAAGTGGCCCCAACTAATCAAGCCAGAGGCGACAACGGCAAGGAACCGAAACTCCATCAGTGAAAGAATGGAGAAAAAAACCTTGGGAGAAACCAGGCTCAGTTGGGGGGCCAGTTCTCCTCTGACCAGACGAAACCAGTAGTTTAATTCCAGGCTGCAGCAAAGTCAGATTGTGCAGAACAATCATCTTTCCTGTGGTCTTGTCCTGGTGGTCCTCTGAGACAAGCTCTTTATAGGGGATCTGTATCTGGGGCTCTATTTGTCCTGGTCTCCGCTGTCTTTCAGGGCAGTAAAGGTCCTTTCAAGGTGCTGATCCACCATCTGGATATGTACTGGATCCGGGTGACTGGAGTGACCCTCTGATCTGGATACAGACTGGATCTGGTGGCTACGGTGACCTCGGAATAAGAGAGAAACAGACACATTTTAGCGTAGATGCCATTCTTCTAATGATGTAGCAAGTACATAGGGTGTTATGGGAAGTGTTTCCAGTTCCGGTTTACCTAATTAATGCAGCCAAAAAATCCTTTAACGGATTTGGATATTAAAAGCATTGTGATGGCTAAGGCCACACTTGCAGTATGAATCGGGCTAGTTTATTTTGGTGTAGGTTTCTAATTCCTTTTCTTTTGTATGATAAATTGATTTGTTTAAGGGATTAATAATTTATTTATAAATTTAATGCATTTATTTTGTCTCCCTAAGATTTACCCCAAATATTTAGTGTTAGTTGTGCATGTTGTCTCATTTAAGATCAAAGAGCGACATAATTCGTTACTAGAGTGCACGCTAGGGATTGAATAAAAACAACTACACAAGATATGGGTTATTTTATTTAATTAGTTTAATTAGTCTTACCCGTGGTTATACCGGGATCCATGACTGCAGCATGGAACCAAGGTATAATTAAAAGAGTGCTGCATTTCCTGATATCCTTTATATCCTGTGTTAGGAATTATGGGAAATGTAGTTTGGGTACCACAAGGGTTTGTTAATTGTTTGTTAATTGTAAGATTGTCATAATAAAGGGCATTCTTTCCATTTTATTTTATTATTGCTTTATGGTGAATGGAATTTAATGTTTATAGAGTTTATTTGTGTGTATATTATTATTTTCTTTTTCATTTAGGTTTGATGTACAGACTTGAGTCCCCCTGTAATTATAAAATGGTTTGCTCTGGTTTGTTAAAAGGGTGTGATTTTTTGTCTAGGGCTGAGTCAGTTCTGGTGAGGGATCCCTGGAGAAACATTTGAGGCCCAGAACTCTGTTAGTTTTTTCCCCTTTTCTTTTGTTTCCCCATATTTTCTGGCTACAATTGTTAACTGTATATGAGTGTGGCAGTTAATAAAAAGGTAATTTTGAAGACCTATGAACGCCTCCTGAAGATTTCATGGAAGAACCCTGACAAGATGGTGGCAGCGGTGGGATTCTGTCCAGGAGGAGGTTGTTTATAGAGAGTCAAATGCGGAAAGAATGGCGCCAAAGAAAGCAGTGCGTGCTGGTGTTCCTGCTGACATCAAGGTCATACCAGATGGGGAAGAGATACTGACGGAGGATGCAGCAGTTGCGGCGGGCCATATGACTGAAGAATAGTCGGAGGATGAAGTGCTGGAGCTTAAACAGATGTTTCAATGGTTTATGCAAGATCAGCAAGAGAGAGATGCACGTCAAGCACAAGAGGCAGTTCGACAAGAGACAAGATGGAAATCTCTTCAGCATCAGTTCCGTTTATTTCAAGGTGAGGTCGGCCAGCGAACTTTGTTGGAGGATTTGTGAGGCAGGGGAGCCGTTGAGCCAAAGGAATCGTCAGGAGCTTCTAGTGGCTCTCATAATAGGAGCCATGGATATGTGCTGCAGGAACCAAAGATGCAACAACTGAGTGAGTCAGACGACATCGAACATTAATTAACTGCATTTGAATGGATTGCTGAGGTGTGCCGATGGCCGTGGGAAGATTGGGCCATTAGACTCCTTCCGTTGCTGACCGGCAAGGCGCGTGCTGCGTATGTGTCACTGCCTTTATAGATACAGGTTGCACAAACCCTAGTAGAATCCAAGCTGGTACCTGAATTATGTGCTAGTAGTGATGCTCCAGTAATAGTGAGATGCGTTCAAGGGGAGGAGCGGCAGTATGCGGTCACGGATGTATATCTGGGGATAGTGGGGCAAACCTATTTGATGAAGGTAGGACTGGCACAGAACTTACCATACCCAGTAATTTTAGGTCATGATTTCCCTGCTTTGATGGATTTGGTACCCTTTCAGGATAGCTGTAATGTAGTTCTGACACGGGCACAAAGCAGGCAGAATGAATGTGAGAAAGAGAAAACCCATTGATGTTTATAACTTTCTTTGACTATGAATTGTCTATGAACCAATGTAAAGTAAGGAAGTATAGGAGGGAAAGAAAACAGGAAAAAGTTAAAAGAACCATAGTGCAGGCTAGAGGACTAAAAGAACCTGAGAAATTGTTGAACGCCAATCAAATTCCCATCACTGAAGATATGAGGCAGTTACAGAAAGAGGATACAGAAATTTCAAAATTGTACTCTGAGTTTGTTGAGGCAGGGGGGAAAGGGTTGAAGGTATTCCGTTTTCAAGGGAGATCTTTTTGTGCATTGAATGACTTGTTGTATCGTAAAACAGGAGATCAAATACAAATGGTATTGCCTGTTAGTGTATGTAATACAGTGATGACGATGGGGCATTTCATCCCATGGGCAGGACATTTGGGTAGGCGGAAGACTCCCTCTAGAATTGGTAAGCATTTTTACTGGTTGGGTATTTCTAAGGACATTGCTGAGTTTTGTAAAGCGTGCCCTGAGTGCCAATATAGCGGAATTTGCCAACCCCATAAAGTGCCATTAGTTCCTCTACCAGTCATTTATGTTCCCTTTCAGCGGCTGGGAATGGATATTGTAGGTCCACTGGAACGAAGTAAGACCGGCTATAAGTACATGTTAGTTATTTGCAACTATGCGACATGGTTTCCAGAAGTGTTTCCCTTAAAAAACATCAAAACTAAAGCTATTGCCTCGTGTCTGGTTCAATTATTTTCAAGAGTAGGTATTCCAAAAGAAATACTGACCGATAGAGGAACGAACTTCAGGTCTCAGCTTCTGCAACAGGTGTATCAACTGTTGAAGATCTAAGGGTTAAGAACAACTCCCTATCATCCAGAGACGGACGGGCTAGTAGAAAGATTTAATCCGACTCTAGTGCAAATGCTTCGCAAATTCGTGAACGAGGTGGGAACCGACTGGGATCAGTGGCTACCATACCTCATGTTTGCTTCTAGGGAAGTACCACAGGCATCAACCGGGTTTTTGCCGTTCCAGCTGATGTATGGTCATAAAGTGCAAGGACCATTGTCCCTGGTAAGAGAATTGTGGGAGGGGAACTCGGAGACGTCAATTAAAACTAGTGTAATTGATTACGTGTTAGCCATGAGACAAAAATTACAACAAATGACCGAATTTGCGTCTGCCCATTTGAAGGAAACACAGAGAAAACAAAAGACATGGTATGACAGGAAGACAAAGTCGCGGTCTTTCGAGCCGGGTCAAAAGGTTCTTGTGATGCTTCCTACCTGATAAAATAAAATAAAAAGTGACAAAAAAAAAATGGGAACAACTACATATGAGATTGCGACCCCAGGACAGGCACGAGCACATCGGGTGTTGCACATTAATTTGTTGAAGGAATGGTACCCACAGAGTGAAAGTACCGTTGTTAATTTAGTCCGGTTGATTGAAGATGAGGAAGAGGCGGAAGAACAATATTTACCTGGTAGTCAGCCCTCACCACCTGTTGATCTTAACCATCTTTCGGTAGAACAACTAGCGCAAATTCAGCAATTATGTGATCCAGAGTTGTTTAAAAATCAGCCAGGCTACACTACACTGATAAAGCATAGAATCGGGCTAAAAGAAAATGCTCATCCGAAACGAATCAGTTACCGCATCCCTGAACAATTTCTGACTGCTTTTGAAGATGAGGTAACATTGATGCAACAAATAGATATAGTGGAACCATCAAAAAGTGAATTGTGTAATCCAGTGGTGTTGGTGCCAAAAAAAGATAATACCCTCAGGTTCTGTATTGATTTTCTAAATTTATCAGTACCATTGATTTAAGTAAAGGGTATTGGCAGGTGCCTTTGGATTTAGAATCCCGAGAGTTGACTGCTTTCTGTACACCGAGGGGGCTAATGCATTTTCGGGTGTTACCGTTTGGGCTGCACGGAGCACCCCCGACTTTTCAAAGATTGATGGATACTGTATTGGACGGTTTAGGGGAATTTGCAGCAGCTTACTTAGATGATGTTGTGATATTTAGTACCTCATGGGAGAGTCATCTTCACCATCTTCAAACAGTCTTCCAATGAATTAAAGTTGCCGGTTTAACCATTAACCCTGCAAAATGTTCTTTACTTAAGACTGAGACTGAGTATTTGGGGTATACATTGGGCAATGGAGTAATTAAGCCGCAAGTGCTGAAAGTAGGGGCGAATCAATCTTGTCCACTTCCAGCTACAAAGAAACAAATTCGGTCGTTTCTTGGTTTGGTCGGTTGGTACCGGAAATGTATTCCCCATTTCTCGACCATTGCGGCACCATTAACAGATTTAATTAAAAAGACGAGTCCCACCAAGGTGCAATGGACAGTACCTGCAGAAAAAGCATTCCTGGAGTTAAAAGGGATGCTGAGTAACGAACCGGTTTTGCGCAGTCCTGATTTTGAAAAGTCATTTGTACTTCAAACAGATGCATCTGACTTGGGTTTAGGAGTGGTCCTGATGCAGAAAGAGAATGGAGGAAGGCATCCTGTGGTATATTTGAGTCGGAAATAATTTCCCAGAGAAATTAGGTATTCTGTGGTGGAGAAAGAATGTTTGGCATTGAAATGGGCTCTTGACTCGTTAAAATATTATTTGCTCTGCTGAGATTTCGTTATTGAAACGGATCATAAAGCTTTGAAATGGTTGAATAGAATGAAGGATACCAATTCTCATTTGACATGATGGTTTTTGTCTATACAACCTTTCCGCTTTACAGTGAAGCATCGTCCGGGGGTAGAAAATGTAGCAAATGTGGGGGGAAATGTGATGGCTAAGGCCACACTTGCAGTATGAATCGGGCTAGTTTATTTTGTTGTAGGTTTCTAATTCCTTTTCTTTTGTAGGAGAAAATGATTTGTTTAAGGGATTAATAATTTGTTTATAAATTTAATGCATTTTTGTCTCCCTAAGATTTACCCCAAATATTTAGTGTTAGTCTCATTTAAGATCAAAGAGTGACATAATTCGTTACTAGAGTGCACGCTAGGGATTGAATAAAAACAACTACACAAGATATGGGTTATTTTCTTTAATTAGTTTAACGATTGAGTCTTACCCGTGGTTCTACCGGGATCCATGACTGCAGCATGGAACCAAGATATAATTAAAAGAGTGCTGCATTTCCTGATGTCCTTTATATCCTGTGTTAGGAATTATGGGAAATGTAGTTTGGGTACCACAAGGGTTTGTTAATTGTTTGTTAATTGTAAGATTGTCATAATAAAGGGCATTCTTTCCATTTTATTTTATTATTGCTTTATGGTGAATGGAATTTAATGTTTATAGTTTATTTGTGTGTATATTATACTTTTCTTTTTCATTTAGGTTTGATGTACAGACTTGAGTCCCCCTGTAATTATAAAATGGTTTGCACTGGTTTGTTAAAATGGTGTGATTTTTGTCTAGGGCTGAGTCCGTTCTGGTGAGGGATCCCTGGAGTAACATCTGAGGCCCAGAACTCCGTAGCATGTTGATTTTATTCATCAGTTAGTTTTTTCCCCTTTTCTTTCTTTTCTTTTGTTTCCCCATATTTTCTGGCTACTATTGTGACCTGTATATGAGTGTGGCAGTAAATAAAAAGGTAATTTTGAAGACCTATGAACGCCTTCTGAAGATTTCATGGAAGAACCCTGACAAGCATATTAGTATGTTATGTGTAAGCCAGGTTAAAGAGATGGGTCTTTAATCTAGATTTAAACTGCAAGAGTGTGTCTGCCTCCCGAACAATGTTAGGTAGGTTATTCCAGAGTTTAGGCGCCAAATAGGAAAAGGATCTGCCGCCCGCAGTTGATTTTGATATTCTAGGTATTATCAAATTGCCTGAGTTTTGAGAACGTAGCAGACGTAGAGGAGTATAATGTAAAAGGAGCTCATTCAAATACTGAGGTGCTAAACCATTCAGGGCTTAGTAATAAGCAATATTTTAAAATCTATATGATGTTTGATAGGGAGCCAGTGCAGGGTTGACAGAACCGGGCTAATATGGTCATACTTCCTGGTTCTAGTAAGAACTTGCTGCTGCATTTTGGACTAGCTGTAGTTTGTTTACGAAGCGTGCAGAACAACCACCCAATAAAGCATTACAATAATCTAACCTTCAGGTCATAAATGCATGGATTAGCATTTCTGCATTTGACACTGAGCGCATAGGCCGTAATTTAGATATATTTTTGAGATGGGAAAAATGCAGTTTTACAAATGCTAGAAACGTGGCTTTCTAAGGAAAGATTGCGATCAAATAGCACACCTAGGTTCCTAACTGATGACGAAGAACTGACAGAGAAGCCATCAAGTCTTAGACTGTGTTCTAGGTTATTACAAGCAGAGATTTTAGGTCCTATAATTAACACCTGTTTTTTTTTTCAGAATTAAGGAGTAAGAAATTACTTATCCAGTTTTTTTTTTATATCGACTATGCATTCCATTAGTTTTTCAAATTGGTGTGTTTCACCAGGCCGCGAAGAAATATAGCAATACAAAATACCTGTAGTTTTGTTTTCCTCCAGCTGCGCTCCATTTTTCGGGCTGCTCTCTTTAGCGTGTGAGTATGCTCATTATACCATGGCGTCAAACTGTTTTACTTAACCTTCCTTAAGCGTAAAGGAGCAACCGTATTTAAAGTGCTAGAAAAGCGAGAGTCCATAGTTTGTTACATCAAGTTGTTCTGAGGTTTTGGATTTGCTAAGGTATTTGGATAAATCAGGAAGATAACTTAAAAAGCAGTCTTTTGTGGTAGAAGTGATGGTTCTTCCATACTTGTAACGAAGTAGAATTTACAATTTTGGCTATATGAATTTGCACAAAACTATATAATGATCTGAGATATCATCACTTGGCTGCATAATTTCAACACTATCAACATCAATTCCATGTGACAGTATTAAATCTAGAGTATGATTTCGACAATGAGTAGGTCCTGAAACGTGTTGTCTAACCGCAATAGAGTTCAGAATGTCTATAAATGCTGATCCCAATGCATCTTTTTCATTATTAACATGGATATTAAAATCACCAACTATTAAAACTTTATCTGCAGCCAGAACTAACTCAGATGTAAAATCACCAAACTCTTTAATAAAGTCTGTACGGTGGCCTGTATACAGTATACAGTAGCCAGTATAAACATAACAGGGGATTTATCATTAACATTTGTTTCTCTGGATAATGTTATATGAAGCACCATTACTTCAAACAAGTTATACTTGAAGCCTGCCCTCTGAGAAATCCTGAAAACGTTGTTATAAATTAAAGCAACACCTCCCCCTTTGTCTTTTAGACGTGGCTCATGTTTATAACAGTAATCTTGGGGGGTGGACTCATTTCAAATAATGCATTCATCAGGTTTTAACCAGGTTTCTTTTAAACAGAGCACATCTATATTATGATTAGTGATCATATTTACAAAAAGTGTTTTCGTAGAAAGGGATCTGATATTCAATAAGCCAAGCTTTATCATTTGTTTATCCATATTGCATCTGTATTTTATTTGTTGAACCTCAATTAAATTGTTTGTCTTAACGTGGTTTGGACGTTTTTTGTATTTTCTAGGTCGGGGAACAGACACAGTCTCTATAGTGTGATATCTAGGTGAAAGAGTCTCTGTGCTGAGAATTAGCTGACCTCTGTGACGTGAGACAGCTAGCAGACGGTCGATTTAGCCAGTCTGTCTGCTTCCTGACCTGGGCCCCAGTTAGTCAAGTATAAACACTAAGACTATTTGCCATATTTCTAGAGAGAAGAGTGGCGCCACCCCAGGAGGGATGAAGACCATCTCTTTTCAACAGCTCAGGTCTGCCCCATAATCTCTTCCAATTGTCTATGAAACCTATGTTATTCTGTGGGCACCACTTAGACATCCAGCCATTGAGTGATGACAATCTGCTATGTATCTCGTCACCACGGTAAGCAGGGAGGGGACCAGAGCATATTACAGTGTCTGACATCATGCTTGCAAGTTCACACACCTCTTTAATGTTATTTTTAGTGATCTCCAACTGGCGAAGTCGAACATCATTAGCGCCAGCATGAATAACAATCTTACTATATTTATGTTTAGCCTTAGCCATCACTTTTAAATTTGCCAAGATGTCTGGCGCTCTGGCTCCCGGTAAACATTTTACTATGGTGGCTGGTGTCTCTATATTCACGTTCCGTACAATAGAATCACCAATAACTAGAGCACTTTCATCAGGTTTCTCAGTGGGTGCATCACTGAGTGGGGAGA